>NC_049207.1:55852436-55977436 GCF_013347855.1 Anguilla anguilla | reverse complement strand
ATCAGTGCTTCTGTGAGACATCTTCTCAGAAGACACACCCATGGTTCAGTCTTCCAATGCAAATGATGGTTCTGCTTCAGTAGAAGTGAACTGGCAGTGGCATGCCCCAGTGTATCCGCAAAGCAGAACTCACACGCAGAAAGAATATTGTTGATGAATAATCTCTAAATATTTTACATGAGAAATTCCTGCATTGTGAACCCCGGAGTTCTGAGAGAGGCTGGTTTGTCGGTGTATCCACCTAAGCCAGGATAATTAGCTGCCTGCGACCTCTAAACGACCATCTAATGCTAATGGCCGTGCTAGCACCAAGCTATTAGATGGAAGTTCACTGTATGTAATTTCAATGAGACCTATAGTTCATGATGGGTGCGGACGGAGATGACAAGGAAACGAACACAGATTTCCAGCTATTGTTATCGTTCATCATCGGCATAATGTTGCATAAGCAAATATAATGTTTCACCTGTGAAATGTGAACTAATAATTGTAGGATGTATGCTGTCAAAGGCTGTCAATCATGGCAATGGAGCCAACTTCCGCTCCTTTCTCAAATATAGATATATATTCACAGAAGATACAGATTCAGATAATCATTGGTGCATTTACTACACTGTGATATTAGAAATGCATTTTACTACTTGTACTAAACATGAAAAAAGCGTAGAATGAGCATGTTTTTAAGGAAGAAGCTGTTTTATGTTCAAGGTGGATTATATGGATTGTAATAGGAATGGCAAATAAACTCCAAAGAAAAGCAACACTCTTAACAAACCAGCAAGCCTCAGTGGTAGGTTGTTCCCTAACAAATCATGTGATGTTTATTAGTGCTACTAGTGCTTTATTTAGCATGTTTACGGTGCATGCATAAATATCCAGGTTGGCTTGCCAGACCTTCAGTTTTAAATCTTACCTGGTGTGTAATCCAGGAGAGCTGGACTTTAAGCAGGAAGGCCGAGTTAAAGGCCTTGCTCTAGGTGGTAACAGCACAAGGCCACACATTCAGGCTCAAAAGCCTGCAGGTCCAGAGTCAAATTCCCTCAGCATTACTATGCATCGTCCTCCCTGGGGATTTGAATTAATACCCGGTACCTTAGGATTACCCCAAGGAAACCAAAACAAAAAAAACCTGAAAGAAAAACACAAGGCAAATGAGGAAACAGAAAGTGCTCTTCGTTTTAGACGATCACAGCACAACATAACATAACATAACGTAATGTAATGTAACATAACATGATGACGAGAACAGGCCATCCAGCCCAGCAATGCTCGCCATTTTCCTGACTGAATTATACCCAGTGCTCTGATTGTCATGGCCGGCTGTTATATTTCTCCTCCTGTAAACCTCTGGAGGGTAATCACAATACTGTCTCCAGCTTAGAGCTGTAATAATAAAGACTGGTTATAACGCACCAACACAAAAGAAGCACACTGTAGAAAATATTAATATATTTATTATAATCACACCATTCAATCTGACAAATGTGTTTTCTAATCCCTAACACTGGTAAAGAACATATATTTTAAGAATAAAATTCTGGAGCTGCTGACTGCTAATTATACAAAGATACTTTGATATCTGATATCTGATATGATTATATTTGATGTAAACAATTTGATATCAAAAACAGAAACTTGAACAAAATTAAGATACAATGCACCTATAAATATGGCTTACCTTGGCTTTCTGATCACATCTGTATTACCAACCAGACAGCCCCTATATTATATTTGCATGCTATTGAGATGATTCATAAATGAGGAAAATATTTACTTTTGTTGGACTCTCATGTGGTTAGTCGATCACAGTGCTGGTTCTAATTTCAAAGAATATTTGCTTAGTATTACTTTTGTTCTTTTATTTATTTATTGAAAAGACATGAAGGCTCTGACTCAGCACTCAAGCAGTCTACTCTGTGTGTGCATGTATATTTTTCAGATGATGCATGTGACTTTCTTACAACCCTCTTAAAATTTGAGCTTTCTTTATAGATACTTCCTGATATCATTGTCATATTATTTTCTACCAATGAAGCATGCAGCAGCCAAGAATTCATATTACACGACCAACATACTTTTATGAATCTTCCAGCATGCGTCTTATGTAGTTATATTTCTTATCACTATGTGAATCATAGCAAAGTTGAAAAAATCATGTAATCATTTACATTGACTTGAATGTTAGCTTTTATTGACAGAAAAAGTGATTCATAATCGAATTTACAGGAAAGGAATGTGCAGAAGATCATAATTTGCCTTTTTCCAAATCAGCAGCATCAAACATGAGCTAAAGAAAGTTATAATAATATAATATCTATTATTTTCTTATTTTCCTCCTGCTGTCTACATCAGAAGTGGCTCAATAATTACCAAATTCAGCTGGCTTATCAGACACTTGGTGACATCTGGTGGTGGAAATGTGCGGCTTTTCACGTGTTCCTTGCCATATTGATGGCGCTTATTTATATTAAATTGCTCCACCTGCCGGGTGAACAGTTAGCATAGTCAGTGAAAACAGCACCACCTGAAAATCACACCTGCAGCCTCAGAGGGGCTCATCCAGTCCCCTTGAATTATTTTACACTGTCGCCATTTTCTGTTCTGGTTGCCAACTAATTATTCAGCTCTTACCTCTCTCATGGGCCATAACTGACATCAGGCCATAAATCTAACAACTTCCTTCTGAATTACATTTTCAGAAATTAATACCCGATAGTAATAATTTACAACAAAAAAAACAAAACAAAAAGACAGGTGCCCAAAATTAGTCAAATGATTATGTGGACCATATCCACATTGAGGTTGCTAATGGATACCTGACATGTCGGATGCTTTGCTGATATCCTCAGTGAAATTCTTGTATTCGCTACAGGGATGAGTAGGTGCATTATGAATTCTCACCACTAGATGGCTTCTTTGATATGGATTTGGAAGGACGTGTAGACGTCTGACTCAAAAACACAATTAAATTTGTCATGGAAGTTGTTGAGTGTTCTGCTGGTTTTCAGCTTCCTTTAAACGTACACTGTCGGAGGAAGAGATGGTAATGCAAATGAGTTCTGTGGTTCCAGTGTAATATTTAGAGAAGGCCTTCTGATGCTGTGGCTTGTATTGTTGTGGCGTGTTTATGAAAGTACAAACTCAGGTGAGTCATGTGACTTGTGTCTTGGTGTTTATTTGAGTAAATAACATAGATTTATTTTCTCACATCAAGCAGTACATTTTCTTGTAATCCAGCACAGAAAAAAGAGGAAAAAAACGACAAATAAATAAAAACCAAGGACAACATCAGTGTGCAGCACAATAATCCTGCCATTACCCATTAATAATAGTTAAATATTATTAACAGTTCTGTACAAAAATAAGATAAGCTAGGTGCACAACCCTACACACAAGGTGGAAACCACAGGAGAAGCTGTACAGTCCTCATTGAGGGCAAAAATACTCACATTAATTGAAACCAAACGCAGGGAAACGGTTATGGAAATATCACCAGATAAACTGAATGCTCTGCCAGTTCACTCTGTATCTCCAGACCTTCTGCAAACAAACGGTACTAAACTCGAGTTGTGCTTCCCCTCACTAAAACAATCGCTGATATCGTAGATGAGCTTGGTCACTTTTCAAAATCCTACCCTCAATTATTGGTCCATTTTTCAAGAGATGTACCAGTAATACTGAGAAACTGGTGCAACAATTAAATATGGTGAAACAAGAAAAATGTGGTCATAGGTTCTGCCCCCTCTGTCCCCCCCCCCCCTCCCCCCCCACCCCACAAAAAAGAAAATAAAACAGTTACACTCCTCAGTTTCAAACACTGAAACATAATATCTTCCTGTTATTGCCGTACAGTTAATTCCATGCACTGTCATTTGTAGAATGACACAGTAAATCGCTTACCAAAGCACAATCATTCTGAGTGAAATCACACGTGAACGTGCGAAATAACGTGTGTGCACATTTCCTTGTGAAGACGCTTAGAATCTAGAGAAAATGATGCTTCATTTCCATTCTCCTGTTAATTGTGAACTGGTATATTGCATTTCACTCTCTTAATCAAGAAGTTGAGTCCCTTATAAATACAAATACACATTTAAATCAGTTAATTAGAGAGAAACCCAAAGATCCGTTATTAACATGATTCATTCTATGAATTTTCATATATAGTAATTCCTTGCACGCCATACAAACGGCATAGCCTACTGCAGCTTGTAAACCAGGAGCAGGCTGGATAACGTCACGGAAGCAGTTGCGCTCAATCATTAGAGCGGGCTAACGATCCTGTGACATCATCACGGGTTGCAAGATGTTACCATATCAGTGTACACTGTATTCTCGGTATTAAGAAGTGATTGTATAATACGTCCGCGAGTGTATGACGCAGCGGTTTATGGTAAATAGCGAATGTGCGCGTTTTTACACGTGCTCCACAAGTGTAGCGGTAAAACACAACGGGTTGCATTAGGCCAAGTCTAAATTACCTGGTTGTACTCTGTCCAGGTGCAGCTAACACCTAACACATTATTACCCACTAGAAATTAAATCTGAAGCATTTTGGTTTCAAGCAAGCCAACCATAATGCCACGCCACTACACTTAAGATTCTGACTCAAGGCAAATGTATAATTCATAATGCAACATGTTTTTTTAAATCAGATTTTTGGAAAACAATGTCAATTTTGACAAAGACTTTTTGTCTTGTCTCACATAGTACTGGTAATTGGTAAAACAAGTTGTGGGAGAAAATTAGTTTCTCTGGAGGTCAAATTGAACACGCACTTACACATACAGTACATATCCATATTCTGTATATAGCTCCACTTAGTAATCACACGTGTAATAACTTCTAATTAAACTTCAGTAATTTAACATAAATTGGTAATATTTTCAGGGATCTAAGGTAACTCAGCAAGGTTAAAAAAACAGGCTCATTTTTAACATTTTGGAGTGCAAGGAAAACTCAGTATTTACATAAGCTAATACAATTTTCATTACAAGACATGCTGCTAAGAGTCTCAGTAAACAGCATACAAAGCATTTACTCATATGGCAAAACATATTCAGTTCATATTCATATTCAGATTGTTTTGGATGAGCAGTGAATTCTCAGCAGGAATAATCAATGTCCATACTTAAAATATTGATTTATTTTTACACCAGTGCAAATAAAGACGTGGTGATTTATTAATGTAATATAATGTCATAATAATGCACAAATGTGTTAAGGTAAATGAAGTAATCTGGGCAAAATAACCAACAGTGTTTAACAGACTGTCTGTAAGCCCAGTCCCTTCATCTTCTCTGGGCTCCTTAAGATATGCCTGTAAAATCAGAACTGACATGCGTAATACAAGCCGAAACTGTTCAAATTAAAATCAACAAATGAAAACATGAACGTTTAGCAGATTCTTCAATGGGACCCAAGGACATGAGTACATGGTGATTTCCTGGTGTTCATATTCCCGTGGCCCTGTCTGACATTAACGAAAGCCACAAGGCCATTTCTGTTTCTGTATTTATACATATTCATCTGACAGTCACTTCACAAATACATTAACACGTTAAAAAATAGTGGATTTGGGAGTACGCTCCACGGTCATATAACTCTATATTGGTCCGGTTAGATTGGTCCACACACTGGAGGGTACCATGCTGTTGACTCAGGCACTGGTGGGTGTTTCTTGATGGATAAATAACGTGTTTTATAAAATTCTTAGTGTGTATGCATTCTAAATGAAAAATAGACACACTTCCGTGGTATCATGCAAAAGAAGATCATGCTAAAGGTCAACACTATAGCTTTGCGAAAGCCATTGGTTTTGCCAGTCTAATTGGTACTCAAATGTAGGTGTTCATTGATTGGATGGGAATTTGATCTCAAAATGGCTTCCATGACCTTGGCTCTCCAGGCTCAGGAATACACACCACCACCACAGTTAAAGGTGAAGAGACACTGGAGATACCGTACAAAAGAGGGAATGGCCCAGGAAAACCAGGCTGCCATTATTTGGTAAAGAAGTTGGGAGTTTTCCCCCATCGGACGGAATCAGACTGCATGCACACAGTAGGGAAAGCCTTCTCAAACCATCATCATCTCCAGAATAAATTAGATGATGTAGTCCTCCAGTCACACTAAAATGAAAGCTGTAGCAGCAGAAGCTGCAGACTGGAATCATGATCCTCACACCTGCACAGAATGGTGTCACTGCGTACACCTGAACGCAACCAGACTGCACAGAATGGTGTCACTGCGTACACCTGAACGCAACCAGACTGCACAGAATGGTGTCACTGCGTACACCTGAACGCTACCAGACTGCACAGAATGGTGCCACTGTGTACACCTGAACGCTACCAGACTGCACAGAATGGTGTCACTGTGCACCTGAACGCTACCAGACTGCACAGAATGGTGTCACTGCGTACACCTGAACGCTACCAGACTGCACAGAATGGTGTCACTGTGCACCTGAACGCTACCAGACTGCACAGAATGGTGTCACTGCGTACACCTGAACGCAACCAGACTGCACAGAATGGTGTCACTGCGTACACCTGAACGCTACCAGACTGCACAGGTGTGTGCCCAATATTACACTGCGCTTATATACCTGAAAAGTCTCATGTTTGGGGTTCTGGTGGATGCATTTTTTATAAATAATCACCAAGCAGGTAAAGCCAGCTCCCAGCATTATTAATCAGAAAAGTAAAATTTAAGTATAATTTGCACTTGGTTGAGGCATCTGGCTTATAGACTTAGTCACTTTCATTCAGTTTTCATTTATTTTCTGTATTGCAGCTGCAGAATTAGACTCTTTCTCCTCTCCAAAAAGCCAGTTTATCCAGTCATAAATCTGTTTTTAGAACAAGCAAAACATTGGCTAAATATAGTCATACCTCACAGACAGACAGTCTATTAAGATTCAGCATTTGCACTGCCAGCAGTAGCCTGTCTCAATGTCAACGGTATAAATCTCAAACTGAAAAGAAAACAGGAAATGGTCCTTACTTATTAAACAATAAATCAAATTGTTTTCACTGTTATATGTTTCATATTGTTGTTTGTGTTCAGATGTGCTATTACTGTTTGAGTTCTCAACACAAAATATTATTTTTGCCTTCATCATTATGAAGTCAATTCACCTGATTAATTAAGAAAGTAGCTTCTTATTTTGAGTGTGCAGGCAAACCAACGTAGGCAAATTACATGTGATACTGTATTCGTCGTAAATTAAAAAGAACAATGACAATTACATGAATACAGACAGTAAAGCCAAAAATGTATCATTTTACCATATATGCTATTACCATATGAATATAATTACATTTATAAATATGGCAATTACATATATTTAATATATTACACACATTTTAACTTCTATTTGCAACATGACCTTTCGTTGTAATTTTACGTCTGAAACAAAAATGTTACTTCTTCAGAACAGAGAGCAAGCATTCCACTGGCTTAAACATACCCAGACCAGTGAGTTTTATTTAATCTTAGCACCACAGCAGTCCTACTTATTAAGCTTAATTCGTATGAGACTAAACACATCTACACCTCAGCACAGTGACCAGTAAAATGGGGTTTCTCTCATGTCAGAGGAAGCTGACAGTGGCTTAGAGTCGATAGGCTCAGTTCAAATACAGTTGAGATACCCAGTACTCGGTGTGCTAAAAGCACTTTAGGCAGAAACAGCTGTGTGTCTTCAGCGCTGTCATAGGTGCAAGCACACTCCAGGTCTTTGTGCTGCTCATTTGTGTCATTAAGATTTTAAGGTGAGCTACCTGGTTGCATATTTTAATCCAATTTAAAGCCACAGATATCTGTACTGTAATTAAGCTCATCGAATAGCTAATTTCTTTCACAGCTAGGCTCCAGAACTTTTTGAAATACTTTTTATTTGGTTCCTAGTCGGCTAACTAGTTTTAGCTACACAACACAGTTCTGTTCTAGGTGCTTCTACGAGCTGATCTGCAGGTACTGCAAATGTGTAAAGTAGAACGGACCAATCGAGCCAGCTGAGGAGTAAGCCAGGAAACCTCCCATGGTTCCCTCAGGAAAAACTATGCAGGCAGTGGAACAACGTTTATTGCAGTCCGAATATCAGGTGAAAAAGTCGCACAGGTGAGGACCATGCAGTCATGTTGTGGAAAGCTTCACTCACGTGACTATCGTTGGAGTCATAGCACATCATGGAATGGACATTTCCATTCTCCACCATGCATCAGTCTGGACAGAGGAAAATACCTGCTGTTTGCTGGGGTACTTCCTGGAACGGGGGGGGTACCAATAGTTCTGAATACGGTGAAGAAATACAGCCTTTCACCGACTGTGGCCAATAAATATAAATATGAAAAAGACGGGTCTATATTCACATACCACAGTTTCTTAGCAGATAGAATTTCACAAGTTCACAGGGGGCAGTCCTCAACTTTGATTTGTCCCAGCATGCAAGAAGACACCACACAAGGATAAAACTATTTGTTTCCATTTCTGTCCTTGTTCACTCTGAATTGCATATAAGCTAAGAAACTTGCCAGTCAAAAATAAATAGTACATGCCTCACAAAACTCTTTCAATTTTCCAATACCCCAAAACACCCCATTTCAGAGCACAAAACTTTTTTTTTTTTTTTTTTTTTTTTTTTTTTTGTTAACAGAGTACAATGCGCTATATCTATTTCTACATCGAACAAGATCCAACTGACTTGACACTTTAAAAGTGAAATAGGACGGGGACGCACATTGTATTCTTGTCAGCTTCTGAGAAAAAAATACATCTGTGAAAAAATAAAAGGTAAATAACTTCTCATATAAGTCAACGAGATCTTACACTGATCTTACGGTAACGTTTTAGGGTACAAATAAGAGGAGCGGTTACCGCTGTCGCGTTGCAGGCGCGCGCCTGTCCCGGTTTGTCATCATTGTCTGCGTCGTCTTTGTGGCTATGAATGGAAACTTTGAGGAAGCAGCAGCACAGATGCGGGGAGAAGCCGATGTGTGGGCCCGAACTGCCCCCTGGGGTATGATGGGGGCAGTTAATGGGGCAGGGGCACCAGGATATCCACGTAGTTGATGGGGAAGAAGCCCGATTGGCCGTGCAGCATGCCCTCGTACCAGTTGTCGTCGATCTGATTGGTCAGGGTGATGACATCGCCCTCCTTGAAGCCCAGCTCGCCCTCGTTCTCAGGGTCAAAGTCATAGAGGGCGCGGCAGCAGGGCTGGTCCATGGGGGCTGAGACAGGGGAACAGGAAGGTCAGGGGGAAACTCCTCTACGGTATCTCTATGTCTGTGTCACACAGGGCCTGTCCAGACTCACGTCCCTGGTGAAGATTCCAGCTTGAACCAGTCTGAGCTGGTCAAGCTGGTTTAAGCTGCTTTTATAACTCTTCTGGCTGGTTTTAGCTGGTCAACCAGTAACCAGTTGAAATTAAAACCTACCGTCCTGCTGGTTTTCATTTCAACCTTAATTTGGTATACCTGATTCTACTAATTATCAGCTCAATGAGATCTCTAGTTGTTGAATGAGGTGTGGCATTGTTAGGGTTGGAGTGAAACCTACGGGACGATAGATCTCCAGGTACAGGGCTGGGCAGGCCTGGTGTAAAGACAGCCCATGATGTAAGTAAAGTCAGTGGTGGAGAGTGGGCCTTGTCTTACCGGGAGACTTGGCGGTGCCAGTGTGAGTTATTCCTCCGTTGTGGTTCTCGCTGGAGGTGAAGTCCATCACCATACGGGGCTTCGGGACGAACTCTCTCCTGGGCTTGCTGGAGGCCTCCCGTATTCTGTCAGATAAGGAGGGGAAAATCTGAGCAGTTGATTGAAAATAATCCCCATTAGTTCATAGTGAATTTGCGTCTGAACTACCCTCCCGGTTGCCCTGCGATAGATTGGTGGCCTGTCCAGGGTGTACTCCTGCCTCTCCCCCAATGCACGCCGGGATAGGCACCAGCACCCCCCGCGACTCTGACCAAGATAAGCGGGTGTAGATAATAGATGGATAGATGGATGAATGGATGGATAGATGGACTACCCTCCTGGTTCCCCGGTCTCAACATCAAACCCTTTACAGTAAGGCATCAGTTTTGTTGCTCTGCCAAATGAAATAAAAAAAAAAAGGTTTGATGACTTAAACAGTAAGACCCCGAAGTGACGGACCTGTCCTCCATTTTGCTGGAGAGCTGCTGCAGGATCTCGGTAGCCTGCCGATGGTACTCCACCTGCGCCTGGACCAGGGCCGAGAGCTGGCTCACCTGCTCGATCTGATCAAACAGGAGAGACACAGACACTGCAGTTAGGTATGGGCGGTAAACACAGCGAATTCAAGCACTCTAACATTCCCTACTCAGAATCAGAATAGCAAGGCCGTTAATAAACTCAGATGAGCTTTCAAGCCGTCGCTAGTTTCAGTTGCTATTACAAATTAACAGGATGGATAACCTGTACAAGAAGCCAAGACACGACAAGAAATCAACAAATGATTAATAGCAACATCTCAACCTATAACGCTGCAGACAAGACAGAGGGAAGCTATAGAATGCATTTTAACAGAAGAGCCATACGTCGCTCTCTAGCAGGTTGAACATGCTCTGTTCTGCGATCTCCTTGGATTCATCGAACTTCTCCAGGGCTTGCTTGATCTCCTCGTCCTGCACTTTGCCCTGCCTCTTCTTCTTGTAGTCAAAGTCAAGGCGTCGGCCTTCCATTTTCTTAAGGTGGTGCTGAAAGAGAACAGGAGCGTGTCTTTGGATTAGTACTACGCCAGGTTCTCAGTTTGGCAGCAGTGCGGTTCAGTAATCATTGGGCTTGCGTTTTAGGAGCATATATCTCTTTTCTGACTGTTGGGATATTTTATGTTTTTGGAAAATCTCATTAAAAATAAACTCAAAGTTAACATCACGATACTTCAATACGTCTCACCAAATATGTTCCTTGATTTTTTTTTTCATCTGACCTTTTTATAACTTAGAACAAGCCAATGTCATTTCAGGCTGGCTTGAAGATGTCAGCAGGCTCCTTATGCTTTTAAAAATGGCGGTACCTGTATCTCCTTCAGGTCTTTATCATGCAGATTCTGCAGGGGGTCGATGAAGTTCTGCTTCACCTCCATGTCGAGTGCGTCCTTCACCTCACCGAGCTCACGCATAGCTTCCCCAGCATCGATTAGAGCCAGACCTTAGAAACACAGCCCTTACACAGTCAAAACTCAGGCAAAAAAAGGATACCAGTTAGAGCCAGATCTCAGTATCACAAGCAAAGAGCTTTGCCGGTCTTATATATCCTCTATTTTATGCCTTTTTGTTATGTTATGCAGGTTATGAAAATAAACTCATAGACAGGTTTTCTCAACGACAGAAATAATGAAGAATTAATTTTTTGGGGTGAATATTAAATCGTTATCATTACGATTTATCGCAGTCATTATCAGTGTGACCGGGAGCACTGCATTGTGGGAGAATTCGGCGTTTGGTCTCACCGAAGCAGGACTCCTCCCCGAGCTCCTTGCCGAACTTCTGCATGGCCTCCCCCAGCACGGTCTCTGCCTGGGGGTACCCCGGGCCCTTCTCCTGCCCCCGGATTTTGGACATGGTGTTGATCATGCTGAGCTTGGCCCTGGAGGCTGCAGGGGGCAGGACAGGTCACATTTAAGCGGCCGCCCGCGTCCCGACCCCTCTCCAGGGGCACGGAGGCAGCCCTGTACACCCCCCAGCACACTCCGTCTGGCTCTCACAATAACCCCAAAGCTTTGCACACATGCTAGAGGACACTCCGTCAAGGATCCTTTAATAAATTATCTGTCGTACGCTATTCAGTGTGCGATTGATTATTTTCTTTGTACAAACATTGTTAGCTGTATTTTCAGGCCAAACCAAAGGCGCTAAACAAAGAAAGATATTGATTGTCTCTCTGCTTGAACAACAGATCAGCATCATTGTGATGGATGAGATTTACAAGCCCGAAGCCTGGCACAGCTACAGTATGTATTTCTGAACACAAAAATCTGAGCGAGGGAGGGAGGGAGAGAGAAAGAGAGAGAGAGAGAGAGAGAGAGTAAGAGAGAGAGAGAGAGACGGAGAGTGACAGAGATAGAGAAAGCATGCGCGCATGTACATGCATATGCGCATCTATTGGTGTGTATGTGTCGTACAGGTTTGCTCACCTGGGTTGGGCTGCAGGTACTCTGTTGTCCTGGTCATTATTTCTAAGACCGCCCTGCTGGTAGTGTCCACTTTCTACAGCAATACAACAGACAGCATGCATGCACTCAAGTTAGCTGCTCGAATTAAGAGATAGGATGCATACCCTCAATTTATTTAACAAATGTATTTACTTATGAATTTATTCTTAAAATTATAGTGAACTGTCAAAACAGTGTAGATGGAAGTGTGCCAAACTGACAAAGGTAGCTTAATTATTCTGTCTTCTCAATGTAAAAGAATCGCACAGGAAGCGGACATGAGGGGCTTAGAGCTCAGAATACTCAAAAGTAGCTTAGTCTGAAAAGTAGCTTAATCACAAACACAAATGCGGAGAGCCACCTTGGATTTAAGTGGAACATCTGTGCTATGTGTCTGTGCAACAGTCTCTATCAGACACAAAGGAACTTGCTGATCGCTGGACACTGATTATATTATTGCTCACACTGATTTTGGGATTGTGGATACCCTTATTGTACCTCAGTGGTTCTAAGTTCCAGGTTTTTGTGGAAGAAAAGCAAAAACATGTCCTTGATGGCCGGGGCAGAGTTCTAACACAGTCGTGCACTGTTGTCTAAGTGAGGGCTATTGAGTTACTGTACTGTCACCCGACAGCCTTTCCTCTGGTTTGCGCATGAGTCTGAAATACTGCCTCTGAACCTCATTCATCGGGATTAGATATCATTTAAGCCTGAATGTCAAACCGTATACAATAAATCTGCCCGGAAGTCCGATAAAAGCTCAGAGATCACCATCCGGAGAATGAATAATGTGACCTTTACTGCTGTTTGGAGAGCTAATGGCCTGTTGAGCAAGCAGCCATTTTATCCTCATTTGCTTGACCTTAAAGGAGCCAATCACTGCACAAGACATATGCAGGGTTATAGGGCCTCCCTTAAAGAGCCAATCACTGCCCAGGACATATGCAGGCATATAGGGCCTCCCTTAAAGAGCCAATTGCTGCACAGGACATATGCAGGGTTATAGGGCCTCCTTAAAGAGCCAATCACTGCCCAGGACATATGCAGGCTTATAGGGCCTCCTTAAAGAGCCAATCACTGCCCAGGACACATGCAGGGTTATAGGGCCTCCTGCTCTCTGAGACGTTCTGGAGCAGAATGAGGCTGCGCTGCTCTCCTCTGTTCACTGATCCTCAGGAAGGCTCCAGAAGGGAATGATTTGTGATTCTCTCGTGTTTTGTAAGGATGTGAGAAGGGTTCGAGCAAAAGCACCTTTTCCATTTCTTTGAAGTCGTCATCGAGTTTGGTTCCCTCAGCGCCTCCAACCTTCTCGCTCACTTTCTGCGGAAGAGAAAACGAGAAAAGGATGAAAGAAGAGGACAAAACGACAAAAGATGAGAGAGGAGAGCAGTGCTCTCTCTTTTTTCTTCCTTACGTATTCCTCATGATTTCAGATTAGGAAAGCAGAGCAGGTCGCAGGTTGAGACGGCATCACAGAGCAAAATCTGCCACAGCTGGGAATGAAACCCCTCAGCAGCCCTGGGGGTGGGGGGGATGCTGGAAGTGGGGGGCCATATTTGGGGTAAAATTCTGTCGCTCTATGTTCAGCACCACACAGTCAGGAACAAGAGAGGAACAGTCCTGCTGAGCATGTTGGGTGTACAAGCTTACTGTGGCCCAGAGCCTAGAGCATCTGCGCTGCACTCTCAGACAGAACTCTGTGTGCTGCTGCTGTGTACATTCATAACCTTCAGCCAGAGACTTTACCCAGTGACTTCCCTAGCAAAATCCAGCCTTACAAATGCTTACACCCAGCCCTACTGGAGGCTTCCACTGAGAAAAGGTCCAAATTTATACTGACAGGGAAAGCAGCAGATCTCAAATGTGTACTGACTACTAAAGTTCTGTCTACTGTGTGTCTTTTAAAAGATTTGTCCCCATTAAATTTCACATACGACTGTAAGACAGTGAGCTCTTCACACAGAATTCAACTGAGCTGAACCAGCAATTTATTTCTCAGATGCCCTTAGATTTACCTTCTGAAACTACAGTACATTGCAAACCTGACGCTTCTGTTTGTATATTTCACACACAGCGAGCTTATTATCTACGATGAACGCTGACATGAACGCTGAGTACTTCACCGTACTCTAAAATCCCTAATGAAAGCTGAGGATCATACTGCACACAACAACCCATCATTTATGTCCTGGAGCAGCAGATGTGTCTCTGTATTATATATTTGTTTAGTCTCCTTGTGATTTGTTCCTAGCACGCACTCAAGACACAGATTAACCACACACAGGGAGACCAATCTTTTAATTTAGGTAATGTTGTCTAACGATTCGCTGTGCTAAATCAGGTAATGTAGTCTAACGATTCGCTGTGCTAGGGCCCTGCCATGTCTGCATACTGACTGTCATCTCTCATCTGTCAGAGCAGGGTAAACACAGGCTGTAAGTGCCCCCCCCGATGCCCCCCCCCCCCCAACCCCCCCACTCCTCTCCATCAGAGTGAGAGCCTGCAGTAAATCAGGTGCAGTGCCCTGTCATAAAACTGAGCACCACACCCCCCCCTCTTCCCGCCCCCCACAGCGTTTCCACCCCCCTCCGCCCCCCCCCCCCCGCTCCCCCCCCCCCCACACTGTTTACGGTGTTTATGGAGCTGAGCTCCAGTGCTGGAGGACTCGGTCCGAGGAGACCCATATCTAAGTGATCTGAGAGCCTCGTTTACAGTTTTTACGCTCATAATTAATGAAGGGGTCAGTATGTGCGCACGGAAGTACACAAACAGGCCCGCAGGGACACGCATGCACGCATGTACAGGTTTACGCATCGACAATAATGCACACACACGCACAGATACACACATTCCTCCCCAAGGCACTTGTAAATAAGACCAGGCCTCCTTATATACATCAGTCAGGGAGCTGCAGTCATCTTTATATTCATGTCTTTGTTTTTCTTCTTCATGCTTCAAGTATCATGTGAAAGCACAGAGGCTAGGTTTGGATTCCCACGTCTCCTAGATACCAGGGGTCCAGACTTCCCGAGTGGATGTGGGATTTTCACAGCGTGTGCAGCCATTCATGCCGACCCCTCAGAAAGTCTGTCTCTGCCTCCTGCAGCGCCCCCTGTAGGCTGGCGGGGGCGCTGCAGAGGAGAGGAGAAAAGCTCAGAGACGCACCTGGGCAGTATGAGGCCCACACTGTACAGAAGCTTCAGAATGTCTCGTTCGTCTCGGGCAACGGTGGCTGTGCATATTTAATCAGCTCTGGGTGGGTCTGACGCCAGCCAGCCAATCGGACGGCCCGACCTGGTAAACTGAATCCACTCGGGGCGGAGGAGCATTTTGCCATCGCAGGAGGTGCAGCCGCAGGACGTGACATGTTCAGCACAGAGAAACCGCACGCAGACACCAGAGAAACCGCACGCAGACACCAGAGAAACCGCACGCAGACACCAGAACGCATTTCCCCCCCACCGCCTGTAAACAGCCAAATAATCCCCATGGGCCCCTGCATCCAGCGGCGTCAGTCCCTCCTTAACACCGTCAACATCACGTGGAATTCTTCATCACCGAGGAGAGCCGGTTGCTATGGAAACAGGGACCTGCCTGGGCGGAGACGTGGGTTTCCTGCTCTGCTCTCCGTGTCAGACACCGCCCCCAAACCGAGGCGATCCAGATCCTTCCCCCGAGCGCACGGCGACATCATTACAACTGCTCGTCAGAGGAGCGTTCTTCATTATTTGTGCATCTTTTTTAAAGATGCGTGGCAAAGCAGAACGCCTTTGAGCACAATAAGGCGCGGGTTCGAGGGGATGCCGAGTGTGGATCTTAAACAGCGAGACAGGAGCTGGGAGAATTAGACTCTCAGCAGGGGAAGGGAACAGGCAGGCACACAGCACCGAGACTGAATAAAATCACACCTCAGCATTCATGGCTGTGTGTCAGAACAGAATCTACAAAACCAGAGATGGTACCGGCCCTGTGCTGTTATAAACCAAAAAATTAAAATAAATATAAAATTTTTTTGTTTGTTATTTTCTTCATGACAAGTTGTTACTATGGTCACGGCGAGAACACAGTGTCCTGGAAAACCTAGAACGATTTAAAAATAAAACGAGCAGAGATCTGTGAGCCCAGTGGTGTGTGATCCATCTGTTCTACCTGCTGGCTGGAGGGATGCCGTGGGAAAGGCTTTCTGCTCGAGCAGCTCTGAGGGGAACGAACGCCCCAAAACTGTTTCTGCTTGAGCAGCTCTGAGGGGAACGAACGCCCCAAAACTGTTTCTGCTCGAGCAGCTCTGAGGGGACAGGACGCCCCAAAACTGTTTCTGCTCGAGCAGCTCTGAGGTGAACGAACGCCCCAAAACTGTTTCTGCTCGAGCAGCTCTGAGGGGACAGGACGCCCCAAAACTGTTTCTGCTCGAGCAGCTCTGAGGGGACAGGACGCCTCAAAACTGTTTCTGCTCGAGCAGCTCTGAGCGGGACGAACGCCCCAAAACCGCTCGGCCACACTCTCAAAAACCACACTGACGCGTTTGGTCCTCCGTGTTTGGCTGTGTGCAGAGGGACTAGGCTTTGCTCTGAATCTCAGCCCCCCTGGACTGTGAGCCCTGTGGGGAAGCACAGCAATCCGAGCCCGTGACTCACAGTGATTACTGAATAATTACTGAAGGAGGCAAAGCACATTCATCCATCACTGGGCGAGGTACCAAGCATCAATTCTGCACAATAAAAAAACCAAAACACCTCACAGGGTGGCACTACATCAACACAAACATCCATTGCTACCATCTGTGGAGGTATCACAACCCTACATCTCACAGACACCTGTCTGTGCAGGTTTAAAACCCCACCTCACAGACACCTGTCTGAGCAGGTATCACAACCCACAGCTTACAAATATGTAAAATTAACAATACAAAACACAAAGCCAGTGCCCAGAATTATAGCTGCTGTAACCAAAGATTCTGCTCAGAAAAGATTGCAGCGAGAAGGAAGAACCTCCACTATGCCTCCTCAGGCTGAGAGGGGTTTGCCGTCTTGAATCCAGATGAGATGACACATGCTGCCTCTGGAAAATGCTTTTCTTCCATTGTGCTACTCCAGCTTTGTGCTGTGCCTGTTGAAATCTCAACACACCGTGCCTCACTGTTAACATACGCGTAGCATGTACCGTAGGTCAGGAGCCTCATGTGAGTAATGGCTCTAGGGTCAATTAGCTAGGGGCGTGGCCCTACCGGCGTCGCTGGTTACCGCGGCGAGTTCCTCAAAGGTGGAGGTGTGCGTCCTCCCAAACGTCGCCCCGCAAGGTCACCTCCCCACGGAGAGGCACTTCCCGTGACTCTGAGGAGTGGGGGTGGGGGGGTGGGAGGCGCCCAGATCAATATCCATCAGACATCAGACAGCGCCAAGATCAAATATTCACAGCAGGGACAAGAGGAAAACCGTTGAAATCTCTGAAACAAATCAAAACAACCGGGCTGGATGGATAGCAAACCGACTCAAACATGGATCTGTAACAGGCTGTGTGTAACACTGAATGTTAAAATGTGCAAGAACCATTTTCAGATTAAATCACGTTTCAGAAATCCGATTTTCTAACGTCCTTTCCATATTCCATATCCATCGTTGGGCCTTCAGTGATGAGACGGCCGTGTGCTCACTTCTCCCAGGTATCAGATCTTAGCTTCGCTAATGATCTTACCGTCTGCCCCGGCTGCAACAAGGTGGCTTACGGCCGGAGATCTGCTCAGTCTGAGCCTGATCCAGTGAGAGCTGCCCGAAGATCAGCCCAGCATGCGTACCGCCTTGCCATCTGGATAGCGGTAGGAAGGTCACAAATATTACAAAAAGGCCACGAAATGACCTGTGTCCTGACCAATCGGAAGCCGCAAACACTGACCGGGGTACAGGATATGGTTGTCCGGTAGGGGGAGGGGGGGATAGAACATGGAATTCATACAAATTGGACCGGACCGTGGGGTCACAGGGACGCCCGTGTCCAGTGCGTAACGGGTGTTCTTCTGGTTCCTCTGCCCGACCCCTCACCCTCCCCTGACATCGCCCTGCCTGCGGCCGTCTCCGTTTCCCTAATCCCGCCCGGCACATCCTGTCCTCCCGTAAGCCCAGCGGTGACTCACACTGCCTGGGCAGATTGAGCTCCGGGGAACAGCAGCTTCTGAACTGGAGCAGGAGACGGATGCGTCACACGGACCCTGTGTTCACTCCGTAACACCCCCCAGTCACCAAGCATGTTACTGAGATTCCAGAAGAAAACGTCTCTGTGAATACAGGGTGTGATGCATGGTAAGGATGAATAAATGCATAGAAAGAACAAACCCGATTTCAGAACAACAATGAGAAACAACCCAAAAATAATGGTTTTAATAACAGAATAAATCTGCAGTCTTTTGTTCAGGCATACCACACATTCCCAGCCCAGACGGGCGGAATTTGCCAGGTTCTGCTGTTCCCTGGCAACAGACATTTCAAGATCATCTGAAGTGGAACAGCATGCAGGGCTGCAAAGGCCTCTGCAGGTCAGACCCCGAAACGCACCGCAGAGGAGAAATAATGCGCGACCATGGGGGTGAGGGGTTATCCTGGAACCCGTCCAGTCTCTAATCTCCGGTTGCCAGCCCCCGCTGCCCCCGCTGCCTGCCTGTCTGCCGCTGGCCTAATCTGACGGGTCTGTGCTTCTCTTATGCAACTCTGGAGTGGCTCAAAGTCACGGGCCGCGTGCGGGCTTCCTCTGCGTCCATGTGACCGCGCCAGATCACATGATCAAAGGGCTCCAGCTGATTCTGCTCCCCTCTTACATCACAGGCTCTCAATCTCAGAAGACCTGACTTACATGCAAAGATACATGCACACACACTCACACACACAGACACACATATGTTCTCACACATACACGTGCACACTCACGCAAACATAAACAGGAAGACTTTCACATACATGTACACACACGCAGACACACATGCCTTCACACGCAGACATACATACACATGCACATGCACATACATGCAAACACACTCATGCAATCAGGCACGCCCACACATAAATCCGCTCAAACTCTTTGGCTTGATGTGACATTGTTTTGTCCCCTATTCTACAGTACAGAGGCACTAGAGCTCACGCAGAATGACATTTCAATAATGCAACAGTCATAAAAAGGGCTTTTCTCATTCATGCTCCAGGCAGTTAAAAGAAAGATAAAAGAGTTTCTCATTCCTGTAATGGTGCCAAGATACAAATTTGACTTCTAAATTGCATGATTTGTCAATCATTCCAAATTATTCAACCTGCAGAGCTCAAATTAGATAGACGGGTCTTTGAATGGAATAATGAGGTTTCAAAGAGCAAATACATAATTATGATGATCACAAAATTTGGTGAAATATTACACAGGCTGCAGCCAAATTGGGAATAAAATTATACCTTTTAAGGTGTCAAACTGCACATAGCATTATAGGCTTCACAACAGATTTATATTTACTTAAGAACATAAACTGGGACATAAACACCCAACATAGCCATAGGCGCAGAAAGTAGGGGTGCTTAGTGTGCTGCAGCAACCCCTGCTGGTGGGAAGCCTACTGCAATAATTAGGGAAAACCTTGTCAGTCACCGATTGTTAACATTTTAGTTACACTCTAAAATAGCGAATAAAATTATTATTGTGACCCAAACAATTAGATAGAAGACAGTCTTCAAGTCACTTTCAATCATTTATATAAAACGGACAAAAAAGTTTAATCAATGTGAGATGTCGAATCTGCACCCTGATACAATACGCGCGATAGCAACGCCCAATGAAACACCAATCAGTGCTCTGCAATCATACCATTCAAACAGGTGGACACGTTAGTTAGTTGAACTTGTCGTTCGTCGCTACATTGAAAAGATCTGTTTCCGACCCTTTGTCGGCTGGAAACCTGCCTGCGGACCTTAACAACTCAAAAAAGGTTAAAACACCTGCACATCTTACATGGACAAAGGTAGTGACATTCTCGACAGATTGAACATTAAACCCGTCATTAGAATTCTAAGCAAGGCTACATTTGGGGCCTTCTGAGTGCAGGTAAGAGATCTGGTTATTCAGTACACTGCCGCCGTGCAGAATGTTTAATTGACAATGTTTTGTAATATACAAATTGACTTGGCTACTATTTAATGTGCAATATAAACATCGAGTGGAAAATGGCAGCAGTGAGTGTGCGACAGTGTGTGAATATGTTGGCTATGCGTTTGGTAATCGCTTGAGAGGCAACAGATGCGATTGGTGTATTATTGCGTAATGGCCGTCGAATTCACAAGTTGTGGTGTGTAATGTGCAAACTATATAGTGGCAGCATAATTTAGACCGTCTAAATTGGTCATCTTACCATTGGTTTTAGACATTGTAAGCGCTAGTAACAGCCAACTGTGAGCATACATTAAATCATTATTGGGCCTTCATGTCAAGCTAGCCCTCCAGTCACACCAGTAGGCTTTCATACATGACAGATTTGTGAATCATTGAGTCTGTCGAAATGCTTAAAAAGCAGTAATTGTGGGTTTTATGTTGTGCATTCATACGGAAAGAAAAGATGCCCTGTTTTTGTTTCGTTCAATATCGTTAATCACCCTCTGGACCCAGCCTGGTTTTATTCTGCACGCAAGGTGCTAGTTTTGTACTTGGCAGGATTGTTTGTTTGTTTGCTGAACAGGTTACCCTACAGGGTTGGAGTCCTGATCTATGTGGTCACTTCTGGCACTACGATCTTTACTTCACTCTAGTGTGTTTTTCTGCACCTCTGCCCCTTGAACTGATGCACTTGTTGTACGTCGCTCTGGATGAGAGCGTCTGCTAAATGCCTATAATGTAATTGTAATGTAAAAGGTGCAGAGGGTATGTGTTGTTTATTTTGTTATGCATTGTATTTGTTATGCGTTATACACTGTTCACACCTTATATAGTTTACATCTGTTTTGCGTAGTTATGTCATCGTGTGTATGGAGTTAAAATGTAACCGAAAACTACTTGGTTTAAAGCTCCCTCCCTGCTAGTTCAACAAATAAAATTAAAACAACGAATATTCAAATTGTGACGTCACGATTTAGCATTTCCGTCGGCAGTACCATAGACACACATGGGCAGCACCACCAGCTGAAAACATCTTCCTGCGCCCCTGGGCTATGCAACATTTAGCTTGTTTAGGTGGTCGTGCTCGTTCTGTTCGTCATATACCCCATTCATTGTGTCCTGTTTGAAGCTGAACGGTATGGAATCCCGAGACTGATTCCACGCAGTGTGAAGAAGATAACCACGTGCACAGAGGCCCCCTTTGCTGTCGGCAGCTGTGAAAGGAAGTCCTTAAGTTCAAACGAACGCTTCTGGTGGTTATCCTCTTAAGTAGGTCCGTGATGTGAACGTTTCATCTTTATTAAACGCTTCACTTCTGACAGCTGTCCCGTTGTGAAGGTGCAGTTTGGAGGGGAAACGCTGTGCGGTGATTAATACCTTGGCGGATTTCGAGGCATGGGGGAATTTACATTTATACCGCGTAACGCAATTACAGGATGGTGATGTAGCCCTTTCAGTGCGGACCCGCACGCGCGTCTCGTAATGCGCTTCGGGGGAAAATTCAAGGCTAGTAAGGAGAGTCACTGCCATTATTCCGTTACTAAGCCCTCATAATTAATATCATCATGAACTCCGCATAGCTTCCAGTGGAAGGAAAAATGGCTCAGCAATAAAAAATGGAACTGCTTGATATATTTCCTTTTCGTGCCTGTCAGGGCTTCCGCCGGTCATTACTACTACAATTCACGTGCTAGCGCTTGTATGCTTGCCACGTTCCCATCGCCACATACAGTAGTACCTGTACTGCCACGTGGGATTCAGCTGGGTGGAGATGCGTGAACCAATCTTAATTATAATCCCGCTGTGCAATCTCTGGGAGCATCAAACTGTGTGTGCTTGGCATGTATGCGCAATTAAACCAAAATGCGCATTTAAACCATTAACAAAGTGTTTGAATATACTAACAACTGAATACCTTCTTTGGGTTCATTTCTTAAATTGCATGTTGTGGGTGCCGATTTCTTTTAGTTCTTAATCCTTTTCACTTCATGCGTGAAATATTCTCACAAATTACTTTTACTTTATCTGTTCTGTGACTTTGGCAGTGCGGTGGGCATAAGTGTTCTCATAATGTTAATGATGTTCCGCTTCCTACAAACATCTAATATGGATGAGGAACAAGAGCACAGACTGGTTCATGACCAGCTTTCAGGCAAGCTATCTAATGAAACCAGGCCAGGGCTGGCTCTAGGATGTTGGTGGCCCTGAACAAGAATGACCCGGAGAAGAGTACGTGAAATGTGCATGTGTCCATAGAGACCGCTGTCTCTAACACATCCTGTACAATGTACTCCGAACACGCGGCTCAACCCTTCAAGGTGTATGATCACAAATATGTGATTAGAATGTTCTTAACTGAACATTCTAATGCTGATGTCACAATCGCTGGTGGTAACTGAATGCAATGAGTTCTAGAACACTGACTTAGAATTTTGGAAAAAAAAAAAATTACTCTTCAAAGGGTTAAAGTTCCTGCTGTATCAGCACTGGTGTTGTTGCAGGTCCACTGGCCAGAGGGGTAAGACCTATTTTTATATGGTCTATGGGTAAGACAAGCATTTCTTGTGAGTCACCTGACTGGAGGTATTGTGATGTCATAATCGCTGACATTTCCAGTGTTCTCTGCACTGGGTCTTTAAACGGTTGCTTTGCCGCCTTCTCTCCAGCTGAAAAACTAGCTCTGGAGAGGCGGAGAAGGTCAGATCTATAAAATATTAAAGCCCTAGGTGACGCGACACCTTCTGTCTCTGCTTTACGACTGACTCTTAGACACACTTGCAGTTGACTGTCAATGCCATTATAAACACACTGAGAGAGAGACGACCACTGTCCTGAACTTCTTAATTACAGATTAATCAAACTGTATTTACACAGCGTGTGTGCTCGTGCAGAGTTATGTGACAGGCATACTACAGATCCATTCTTCCACATCACTAGCCCACAGTAATCAGATTATAATTGGTGAACACATCATGTAGTGCAATCATTTTTGTGTTGCTGTGTAATGAAATATGACACAATCTGTCTCTGTTGCCTACAGAACATTTATCAGCAGTGTAAGTGGGTGCCTGCATGGTGTTCAGATGAAACGATCCCTGGTGGAATAAGGTGCTTCCTTTTACCTCTGCGACCTGAGGTCATGATCATGTTTAACAGAATCGCCAACACGGCACTCAGGATGTACGCTGGTCACTGCCTCCTAAAATATATATGAAGCACCTGTGAAAACTCCCTGCTCAGAAATCCCCATACCTGCTTACTGTTCAGAGAAGCTCTCCCTCCTCCTGCTTACTGTTCTTATTGTGTTTTGTGACCCCTCCCTCCCGCGGTTCGTTTTCGGCTGTGTCAGGCTGAGAGGGGGGGGGCCACTGCCAGCACTTCTGTGAGGGGAGGTATGGCAGATGGCGGGTTCTCGGGGGGGGTGGGGGGGGAGGACGTGCTTCCATGCCACAGCGTCACGCACAGACAGCTGACTCAGCCTCTCTCTGTCATGCTGAGGCTCGGCACCTGACTCCTGAATCAGTACTTCGCGTTGGATGATGAGGCCGTACTGGGATCAGCCTGGTCTGATAAATGGCATCGCTTCTGTACCCTGCGATAACCTCGCCAATTACTGTGACTGTATGTTTCTCCGGTGACATTAAAGGGATATGTTTATTTCCTCCGTTCAGCCAAACATAAGTGTCAGTGGACGCAAACTCCCCAATATTTCAGTGAGGGCTTGCTCATGTTCGGTCTATTTTTGTTCTCTTCACAGACAGAAACCTGCACACTGTGGCTGTTGTGTTTTATTTCTGCTTCTAAATGTACTTAAAACTGGTTATTCATCTCACAGCCATTATAGGTGGACACTGGACTCCAGAATCCTTGTTTCTCTGGTGATCTGTGTGTTTCTCTGGGAATCTGTGTGTTCCTTTGGGAATCTGACTGTTCCTTTAGGAATCTGTGTGTTCCTTTGGGAATCTGACTGTTCCTCTGGGAATCTGACTGTTCCTTTGGGAATCTGTGTGTTCCTTTGGGAATCTGTGTGTTCCTCTGGGAATCTGTGTTCCTCGGGTAATCTGAGTTTTCCTTTGGGAATCTGACTGTTCCTTTGGGAATCTGTGTGTTCCTCTGGGAATCTGAGTGTTCCTTTGGGAATTTGAGTGTTCCTTTGGGAATCTGAGTGTTCTTTTGGGAATCTGTGTGTTCCTCTGGGAATCTGACTGTTCCTTTGGGAATCTGTGTGTTCCTCTGGGAATCTGAGTGTTCCTTTGGGAATCTGTGTGTTCCTCTGGTAATCTGAGTGTTCCTTTGGGAATCTGTGTGTTCCTCTAGGAATCTGAGTGTTCCTTTGGGAATCTGTGTGTTCCTTTGTGAATCTGTGTGTTCCTCTGGTAATCTGTGTTCCTTTTGGGAATCTGTGTGTTCCTCTGGGAATCTAAGTGTTCCTTTGGGAATCTGACTGTTCCTCTGGGAATCTGTGTGTTCCTCTGGGAATCTGTGTGTTCCTTTGGGAATCTGACTGTTCCTTTGGGAATCTGTGTGTTCCTCTGGGAATCTGAGTGTTCCTTTGGAAATCTGACTGTTCCTCTGGGAATCTGACTGTTCCTCTGGGAATCTGTGTGTTCCTTTGGGAATCTGTGTTCCTCTGGTAATCTGAGTGTTCCTTTGGGAATCTGTGTTCCTCTGGTAATCTGAGTGTTCCTTTGGGAATCTGTGTGTTCCTTTTGGGAATCTGTGTGTTCCTCTGGGAATCTGACTGTTCCTCTGGGAATCTGTGTGTTCCTTTGGGAATCTGTGTGTTCCTTTGGGAATCTGTGTGTTCCTCTGGGAATCTGAGTGTTCCTTTGGGAATCTGACTGTTCCTCTGGGAATCTGACTGTTCCTCTGGGAATCTGTGTGTTCCTTTGGGAATCTGAGTGTTCCTTTGGGAATCTGAGTGTTCCTTTGGGAATCTGAGTGTTCCTCTGGTAATCTGTGTGTTCCTCTAGGAATCTGTGTGTTCCTTTGGGAATCTGTGTGTTCCTCTGGGAATCTGAGTGTTCCTTTGGAAATCTGACTGTTCCTCTGGGAATCTGTGTGTTCCTTTGGGAATCTGTGTGCTTCCCGGTGCTGTCATTCTTGGGCCTGGCCCATACCTGCACACGGTGTGCAAAGGGTTAATGAGAGACGGCCTCATCCAGAGACAATTCATCTATGTGACCTTTATGGGTATTCAGTACTGTGTTCCTTTTTACAAAAAAAATCAATCCTGCTCACTCACTGCAAGTGCCATACCTCGAAAATATTTCGGCATCATGGACCTCATTAACGGTGACAGAGTGAATGTGTTTCCAGGTGTGCAGCGGAGCAGGTGTGACCCATCACTGCGAGTGCTCATGTTTTTCATTTCCCAAATTAAACTGTAATGAAATGGCTCCAAAACATTTGCTGGTACAAAGCAATCTGCCCTTTGGAAACTGTCAGGCACAACTGTGTGAGATAATGGTACTCTCACTAGAACTGGAGATGATGAAACTTTATATCGATTTTGCTCATCACTTGAAAAGCAAAAGGTGCTACTTCATATGATTAAGTCATGGCTGCTGATGCTGTTCAGAAAGTTAATGCGATGCATTGGAGAGATGAGAAACAAGGCGATATCTTTTCTGTGAGATGAGTTAGCACAGACTTCCCATTCAGGTTCTTGACAGGACTGAAGCCTGAGTGCTCAATGTCTGAGTCCGTTTCCCACTGTAGTCTGAGCTGTTTACTGGGGAATATGCTTTGTGAACATTCATACTTGTTTAGAATGTGTTCTATATTCAGTTTTCCCTCTCCTGTAGTTTCTTTTCGTTTTAGTTATTCCCTGTGATCAGGGTTCACCCATAAAAGAAATCTATTATCTCAGTGTGACTCTGAATAAATCAAGGCTAAATAAATAAAAGAGCACCCCTTCTTAGACAGCACTGTCAATATGAACTAATTAAGGAAATGTTAGTTCGTTTAATTACTCGCATTCCAAAGCACCCAAAACAGATTTCTGTTCTGCAAACAGAATCTGCTTTCAGAGGTGATCAATAATTGAACAAAACCACGGCGACTGTCTCCCTGATGGCGACGGACCGATTTCCTCCTACAGTACATTCGCACCACTGCGCATGCCCTCCGGTTTCCATGCCAACCATGTCCCAACTGCAGGTGACAGGACGGGGCTGATACTCATGCAACAGCGGTATGCCAGTCCTCCTTTTTCCCCCTCCCCCTCTCTATCCATCCATCTCTCTCTCTCTCTCTGTCTCTCTGCTTGTCTGACCCCAGGGGGAACCAGCTTGTGGGAATCAGTGGCTTTCCTTGGAAATGGAACATTCCACCATGAGAGAGAGAGGGAGAGAGAAGGAAAGCGGTGGAGAGAGAGAGAAAGGAGAGAAGGACAGAGGGAGAGGGATGCTTTGGCAATATTTACATATGTATTCCCTGCCAATAAAGCGACTTGAATTTGAGAGAGAGAGTAAGAAGGAGCGAAGGAGAGGGAGAGAGAAGGAGCACGCATGAATAATTCACAGCATGTCGCTGGGCGTCAGGTTGCTGTCCGCGATGTTTAATAGGATGCAGAGATACCGAACGCCAGCCATCTCTGGGCACTGAGCCTTGGGTCTGATGACCCAGGTCTTCCTTTCTAATCCGGACCATCTAAGCTGTCCTTCCTGTCCGTCTGATCTGACGTTCCTCGCGGAGACTGCCAGTCACGCAGCACGGCAGCCCTTGGTGGAGACTGGGTGGAGCCAGAATGGAGGCCAGAGCCCTCGCTTGTCCTGATCTCCGTGGCAACGAGGGCTGAATGCCAAAACCACGGTTCATCTCCGAGTGGCCGACAGACGGACAGCGGGTACGGGCAGCGTTTTTAACCCTTTCTGGCTCACCCTAGTCAGGATGCGAAACCTCGACCCTTTAAAGACGAGGGCGGGCGCTCGTACTCACCGAGCCGCTCGTTCTGAGGGGGAGAGATAATTGGAACTGGCGCAGTGGATGTGAGAGATTGAAATGGCACTGCGTGTGGAAGACAACGTAAATGCTGAATAAAACCGCTTTCTCTCTGGAATGTGTGACAGCACGTCACGCACGAACCTTCTCCAACATCGCCTCAATCGTTTAGTGCTGCCGGTTCACTTGTAAAGTTGCACAGGGTCACAGTTGTCCCTTATTCTTTGAAGAGTTCAATTAAAATTCTTTGGGGGGGGGGGGGGGGGGGCTGGCTGGACTGGCTCCCTGTGTTTGAGCTGGGGAAAGGCTGCAGTAAAGCAGCAGGAGCCACCCCTGGCACTGCAGCCCTAAACGGTAACAGATCTCTGTATGACCTGAGCTCAACCGGCTCTGGGTTAGTCTGCCTGGCAGAAACCTAAGAAGGGCAGGTACTCCACTGGAGGTCACTGTGGGGGGGGAGGTTTGGCCCCCGACTGAGCCCTGATCACTCAGGGGGACCCCCTCTGTGTGCGAGGCGGGGCCCCTCCCTGCCGGGGTTTGGGTGGGGGCAGGGGTCCGTGGCACACCCCTCTGCAGTGTGCTAGTCTGTACCCCCCGGACTGGAAGGCACCCAAACGTGCAGTGCAGGGGGGGGATGAATAAAATATGAGAGGTGCAGAGGATCCGGGCGTTTGGGTGTGGATGCATTATTCATCCCAGCACCTCCTCCTACCCCATCTACTGCAGCGCTGCTCTGCAGAGCCAATACAGATCACACTCACATGCATGCACACACACACACACACACACACACGCGCACACACATACACTTACACTAGAACAGATCACACTCACATACACTTACACTAGAACAGATCACAATCACACATACACACACACGCAAATACACACGCATGCACTCACTCACACACACTCACACATACACGCGCGCGCACACACACATGCACGCAAATACACACGCACACACATACACGCACGCACAGACACAAACACACACACACACATACAGACACTTACACACACAGCCCCACTTCACCTTCAGTGCTGGAAAATTCCACGTCTGTGGAACTCAGAGCTGTTCAGCCGTGCAGTATGAGGAGGCTGCCAGCTCATCAGAGGTGAAAACTAGACTGGTTCTGAGAGTGAAAGTCCTCCCCACTACTTTGTCCCAATCATCTGGATTTGCTAATTGGCACAGTTAGTCAAGGGGTAGAACTAGTAAGTGTAATTAGTTGACTGAGGTAGAAGAAACACATGGCAGGACTTTTACTTTCTGAGCCCTGGACTTTCCACCTGTACAGTAAATACATCTGACCCTTAGGGAAATCCTGCTTCCTGTGGACGGATGCATTACAGTACTGTGTGGAAAAAGTACTTTCCAAACGTCCACAGTACTGTTCATTTTTGCGCTGTTGGTTTCCTTGGTATCCCCCAAACGCTGCAAGTGTGTGCTAGCAAGACGTTACCCTTAAACTGGAAATACCGCAGAACAAACGGGTGAATCCTGTGGGCGAGGTCGGAACTGAGTCTGATTCTGCGATTCGGGTCACGAGCGGGACCCGTGAGAGGACGGCCAAACGAGCGATGACAACACCGGCGATGTTAGCAGCGCGCAACCGAAGCGTACGAAACCGCCGCTTTCCGTGTGCCTTCTGCGTCCTTCACCCGAGATGACTCTGCCTCACACTGTCCCCACTCGAACCAGTGCCCCCCCGCGGAGATGGCCATTGGCTGCAGGGGTGCATGATGGGAAACTGACCCTGACGTTGCAGGGACAGCTGCGAGGCGCTAAAAATACGAGCAGCGCTGGAAAGACGGTTATTGAATTTTCCGTTTTGCTTTCCCACGGTTCGTGGGCGTGACTCAAACCGAACTCCGCTCTTCCTGATGAGCTAATAACAGAGCGCTCTCCCAGCCCCCTGCCCCCCCCTTGCCCCCCCCCGAGGTTCATAATTACACTGTGGCATTTACCAGGAAGAAACCGCTTTTTTTTTTATATTTCTTTTTTTTCACCAAACCAGCCCCTGGGGGGAGAAAAGCAAGATGGGCAGCGCTCTTTAGAATAAGGTTACATTTGTAGGGTGGTTTCTGAAAGGTTTTCGCAATACTGATAAATGCCATCATGGCTGTGGGCTGTTATGATAGGCTGTGACTTGGCCTATTATGTCTCTATTGGCCAATGAACTGAAATCCAGGGGAACCCATCCCACAGTCCAATGTTGGACTGAAAAGTGTAATAGAGCCTATACTATATAATAGTATAAAAAGCAGAGGCATGATAATGTGGTATTGTGTGTGTGTGTGTGTGTGTGACATGCCACAACATTTGTGGAGCAGATAATGGATAAAATCCATTTATGAATTTTATGAAGCGTGGAGCTCCAGCAACTTGGCAGATGTTCAGCCCAGGCTGTGTTCCCCCGGGCACAGCGTTTGCATCTCCCCAGTCATTTTAAATCCCATAAAAACTGTATTTCCCTCATACTGCAGCACTTATGACTCACTCTCCCACCATGCAGCAGGGGACTTGAGTTTGACCTCTGACCCCTGCTGCTGAACACATTGAGCATACTGGCTCCTCAAAGAGCTGCCAGCTGATTGCTTCAGTGCCTGGGGCAGGAATGTAGTCTCAGCTCAATGGGTAGCTCTGCACCAATGGGAACAACTGTCAGAAATTCACCTGCTTTAGCTGAGCAGATGGAGTCCTGGAGTATTGGAATAATATCTGCAGAAAGATGAATGCGTTTCATTTTATTTTCCCGCTGACCTCCTGTTGAAGCCTCTTTCTCTGTGGGGGGCAGGGCTCGCACAGCCTTTTGCGAAAAGCACATCGTGTCCCCTCGCCACACCTCGCAAAGAAAACCTTCATCCTGCTCTCCGAACAAAAGGAAGTACGACCGGCTTTCCAGAGCCAGCTGTCTCGCCGCAGTCCGCCAAGAACTCCGAAAATTGCCGGTAATGAACGGGAATTAAGTGGTTCTAGAACGCTGAGAGGTGTAATGACGCCTCGCGGATCCAAGCCCGGCAAACCCCCTCCGCCAAACGCACGCATGGGCCGAGCGGTCACGGTCGTTAAACCCATAAGGACCGCGACGCGGCGGACGGAACGCTCAGCTCCTTTCAGACCGCCGTAGATCCGCCAACCAAAACAAAACGCAGCCAGAAGTGGGAAGTCGTGCGTAGTACTGGTTCCTCAAACAGGCTTATGTCTTCCTGGGGGCTGAGATTCTTCCTCTCTTTTTTTAAATTATGCAAACTGTTTCGATGCGCAACTTATTAAACAATGTTTGAACGAGATGTAGTGTGCATGTGAACGCGCGGTAGGCACGTTCATAAATTATGCATAGATATAACTTACTAGCCTGTCACAACTTGTGCTGTCATTGTGTATGCAGATGTAGACCTGAACATAGAAACGATATTTGATGGATCTGAATTGTAATGCCAGTAATATTCATTGCATGTCACTGAACATAAAAAACTACAAATAACTAGTCCAATAGCAATTATGCTTTACAAATATGGCTTGTAATACAAGTTATGTTATTGAAGAAAGTCTGTAAAAAGTAAGCCCAGATTTTGTGTGCACATGTTCTAAAAGGCCTAAGTAAGCCAGATCCACGCTGAAATGCGACAGGGTTGCCTGTGGAATTGAGTTAGTGCCCGGGACCATGTTATCTTCACAATTCTGCTCCGCTTGGTCTTCTAAAGTTCAGCTGTCATGGCCCGCTGTGGCTCTCTAAATTTAAGTGTGAATAAATCTGGTGCGCGTTCGAGGGCTGCATCTCCATCTCTGCGCCATGGATCACAGAAATGAGAAGCAGCGTAGCCTAGCTGGGCTAGCGACAGGCGTGACCTGCAGCAGTGCCTTATGGGATATGGTCTGGAGGCGTAGAAATGACACTCCCTCGGGCACTCGATCATCTCTGCGGGTCTTTCTGGAGATGGTTGTGCTCACCAGCGGGATCGTAGCGTCACTGTGCCCTCCTCTCGCTGTGTCGGGGAACCCGGGGGGTGGATGGACTCTGGGTTTAAACCAGGCCACACCCCCTGGCTGAGGTCAACCCACTTCAACCCGCTTTAGCACGACTCTGCACATTCACGCAGGACAGTGCAATCTAAATCACAACGTGAACTCCCCGTCACGCTGATCGTCTGTGACTAAACGCTCCGTCTCTCTGGCCTGACTGATAAGACACTCCTCCACCTGTCTGTCGCTCACTTCTCTGATGAAGACCATCCCACATCATATGTAACCTCCCGATCTTTTCCAGCAACTGAAAATGTGGAGTTTCACTGCAAATGCAGTTTTCCACACTACATAGCAGCCCTCTGAAGTGACGGAGGACGTGGTGGATGCGCAGTGCTGACTCAGCCGTTTCATAAATATTTCATCCTCATTTCATCTACAGGCCATTTTTTGCCCCTGTGGACATGTTTATCTACCCTGAACGACCACAGCGTTAGGACCGTTAGTGATGTCTCAGCAGCGTGGGCCTATCAGAGGCAGCGAGCATCGCGGGGCTGGTATGACCTCAGTGCGACACACACACACACACACGGGGGGGGGGGGGGGGGACACACAGGGGACACATGCTCTCCGAGGCCTGGTTTTGGGGCCCCCCCACTGGCCTCTGTTGATGGTCAGCGCCAGCAGCTGGAGCCGGCGGCCATGTTGTCCCCTCCCCTCTGAGGCCCGGGGGACTTCCTGCTCATCGGGCTTCAATCCCATCATGCCCGTCACCTTTACTAAAGCGCAGCCTGGACGATGCCCGTGTCAGAGGAGAGGAGGCGGTGTGTTACAGGCGTTTGTGCCGGCAGCCAGAGAGCGCGCTCTCTCCGCGCTACGCTCTCTACGCGCTACGCTCTCTACGCTCTCTCCATGCTACGCGCTGTCCACGCTACGCGCTGTCCACGCTACGCGCTGTCCACGCTACGCGCTGTCCACGCTACACTCTCTCCTCGCTACGCTCTCTCTGCGCTACGCTCTCTACGCGCTACGCTCTCTCTGCGCTACGCTCTCTACGCGCTACGCTCTCTCTGCGCTACGCTCTCTACGCGCTACGCTCTCTCCGCGCTACGCTCTCTACGTGCTACGCTCTCTACGCGCTACGCTCTCTCCATGCTACGCTCTCTATGCGCTATGCTCTCTCTACGCTACGCTCTCTCCACGCTACGCTCTCTACGCTCTCTCCACGCTACGCACTGTCCACGCTACGCACTGTCCACGCTACGCGCTGTCCACGCTACGCTCTCTCTGCGCTACGCTCTCTCTGCGCTACGCTCTCTCCGCGCTACGCTCTCTCCGCGCTACGCTCTCTCTATGCTACGCTCTCTCCGCGCTACGCTCTCTCTATGCTATGCTCTCTCCTCACTACGCGCTCTCTACGCTACGCTCTCCGCGCTACGCTTTCTCCATGCTACGCTCTCTCCGCTCTGTCTGCGCTACGGTCTCTCTACGCTACGCTCTCTCTGCGCTACGCTCTGTCCACGCTGCGCTCTCTCTGCGCTACGCTCTCCCCACGCTACGCTCTCCCCACGCTACGCTCTCTTCATGCTACGCTCACGGGCCTTCTTACCGCGTGAGGAATGAACAAGGCCGTTCACTTTTAAAACCCTGAACCTCGAGTCCCAGCGCCTGCAGAGCTCTGAGCGTTTCACACGCAACATGGCGGACAGAATGCCAAGGCCTGCCATTGGCTGAACTGTTATTACCTCCGGGAGTGATCTGGTTTCTGCTTTACGGTCTTGGCTGAGATAGATATTTGGAAACAGGAACCTGTTTTAGATTGCCTTTCAAGCCTAGGGCTGGTTAACTTGTTTCTCCCTCCATTTTATTTCTCCTGGTACAGTGGCTGCATTAAACACAGTCTAAGCTTGCTCCAGGCACTGAGTTCCCTGCTCAGGAGGGACCTGATGACAACAACAAGCTAATGAAACAAGGTTGTCATAAGAGGTGCCTGAGCAAAAACAAACAAAAAAAAAAAACATCAAGTTTTTTATTACACTAGTGACAGTGGTCAGAATCGGTTAAATCAAGCACCGTCTTTCACAGGTGTGATGTGGGGTTGTACTGAATTATTATTGTTGATGATGATGATGATGATTGTTATTTTGAATGGAAGCGTCACTCAGTGACGCAGTAAGACTGACTACCTTTCTTGTAAAATTCAACACAGGCAAAGCCTTCATTGTGAACCAGGCTGAATAATCTACTGAGGCTTTTTAATTTGTCTTCTGTAATTACCAAAGCGCTCATTTGACTCCAGTGCCATGGAGTGTTTGTTTGACACTTGATGTTGTTATTACATCATTTACATAATGAACTTGTTTAGCTGACACCCCTCATCCACAGTAAATTACACCGCAGGCATTTATGCATACAGTAACTATACATTTATACAGCTGGTTATTACTAAACACATGCACACTCATCCCTTCTACAGACAGGGGAAACTGCAGAGAGACTACATCTACTAAACACATGCACACTCATCCCCTCTACAGACAGGGGAAACTGCAGAGAGACTACATCTACTAAACACATGCACACTCATCCCCTCTACAGACAGGGGAAACTGCAGAGAGACTACACCTCACACACACACCCATCCCCACACATTGAGGCTGTCTGCCCCAGTGACCAGACCAATATTGCGATTCTAATACCCAGGAACTGGTTTCTGTCAACTGAATACATTCACTGGTGCAAACAGCTGCAAAAAGATTCCACAGAAAACAACAATGAATCAGAAGTTAACAAATTGTCACATTATTGTGTATTAGATGTTTTCAGATGAAAAACAGCAACTGCAATGAATAAATAAATTAATACATTTATAAATGCACTTAGAAGATATGTCGCTCATGTGTATCCGTGTACTGAAATAAACCAAAGAGAATTCGTAGTCTTCCATTTCACAAATCTCCACCATCTGGGCTACAGTGAGCTGCCGATTCTGTAGTACAGACGAGCGGAAGGACAATCAAAGAGCAGCATGTCCCAGTTTCCTGGCGGGAGGCTCAGGAAGTGCGGCCTCTGAGGACAGACGGCCACTGTGCCGCGTGCCGAGCTGTTTGGCGCGGACTGCGATGCCGCGTAAAGCTTTAAACTCTCCACTCCCTGTCAGCTAGGCAGCGACTGCCAGCAGCCAGCCTCTGTAGATAATCTGGAGATAATCTTTAAGGCAGTACAAACGTGCCACAGGGTTGTAATACCACTTAATTGCACCTGCTTGTGGGTGTATGTGTGTGTTTTGGTGAGAGTGTGAATGTGTGTGGAGCATACGTGTTTGTGCGAGTACGTGTGTGGGTGTGCACGTGCATCTCAGTTCTCAGTTTTAACCTCCTTATACGATGTTCTGCTTTATAATCTGAACTTTTTGAAATAAATGTTCATCTGCAGAGCTAGTTCCCCTTTGAGATAACTCGGAGATACGATATGTTCGCGTCTGATAAAATGCATCTACGAACTGAAAATGTTACCATGACACACGTTTTTGATCCCATACACATATGGATCTTGTGCTTATTAAATAACCGCATGTTTTTAAATAAAATCCGTATAGGTAGGCCTAAGTATTAGATGCATTTGTTGCCAATTACACTGATTGTATGCATAATAATATTCAGCAGCCCTTTATGTTCAGTGCAGTAGACATCTTATTTATCTCGTAACTGGATAGTTTATTGGTATGGCGCTATCCGTGCTCTCTCGCTCGACCTCTGGCGGGATCCTGAATAATGTACCACAGAATGCTACGTCACGGCTCTGTGGCTATTATTGGCGCTACGCCTGTGGTTGATTCATATTGCTATTTTAATCCTACAAACCGTCTCGTTGCTGTAGTTCTTTTTTGGTACAGGGTAATATGGGTGTTTGGACTTCCTAACTGCCTTTTTGGGAAATTCTTATATTAATTCCTTTTAATTTTATTATAGACTAGCCACCAGAAGAACAAACACAGCTACCCTTCAAATGATGATAATATATCTGAGGCCCTTGTTGTAATGATATTTAGTGTTAGCGGTGTAGTGTTTGATAATCAATCAATATAAATATATTCCTCTTGTGGCAATTGGGGTTCCAAAGACAAAAGAAAACCCAAATGAGTAAAAAAAATTTGAACGCTGTGAGAATCAAAAAATTGTGATCCTGAAAAGGATTTCAGACCTGCATATTTACAGCTTACAATTCATTCGTGGGGGGTGGGGGCAGCATAGTGGGAGGACAGTCACGAAGCGATTCGTTCTTAATTGCGAAACACGTTCTTGACAAAACTTTAATCAACGTGCAGCTCAAAATCTGAAGCGACGGCACAAAAGCGGCGATATAGAAACCGCTAGGTTTGGACAGACTGCACGTGCAAACACCGGACACCTCTCTGCTATTATTATTGCCACGGAATGTCGTCTGAAGGGTAGTCTTAATTTTCCTGTCTGTCCAGTCAACAGAAACAAAAGCGTGACGACATTATATGAATATGTACATCAAATGCATTTCATACCGCGTTCCACTGAGTAAAATTGTAAAGACGGGCTTCTCACCAAAATACGGTACTGTAAATAGTGTGTCGTGTGGCCTATTTAGTCATTCGGTGGAAACCGTAAATGAAAAATACACAGTCATGTATTGCTAATTGATACACGATTAGTCAGACATACACCAGGAGGGGGAGGGAGAACATTTGTTTTGAGCTAATCCACATTAACCATTAGGATGCGAAAATGCTGAAATTTCTGAGATGCAAATCCCACGGGAGAAAAAAAAATCTGCACAAATTCCGTTCATTTAAAATATTTGAACTGGACGTAATTTTGACGATTGCATAAACAGGCTTTTGACGAACACGGGCTACACGGTCTCCGCGGACATGGCAAGAAATAGACAACCGCGCGCTCTTACCTGAGTCGCTTTGTGGAATTGTTTCTTCAGTCCTGCGACAGACATGGTTTCTGATTAACCAGTTTACTTTGGGGAAAAAGCCAGCTACTGTGTGTATTTGTATGCGACCACTACCTATTGTTTTTTTTATTTTTTTATCGAGAGAAGCTTTCCGACGCTCTCAATTACTTGGAACCACAAGGCTCTGGTTCTGTCTTATGGTATGATCAGGTTATTGAATGTCGTTCTATTGTAATGTCGACACGTCAGTGACGTCGCCCGGCGCCATAACCAGTCCCTTAAAGGAACAGTAGCAATGGCTGACCAGCCTCTCCGGGCTGCCGTCACAAATAACACTACCAGTGAACCACAACGTATTATACATGAATATTACGTATTTAATGTGTGCTGTTAGGTAATATGTAAGTGGTCCACAGGGGCACTATAAGAAGCCCGAGGATCAGGCAGTACGCTAATGGCTTCTGTGCGAGCATTTCGTTCTCCTACAAATCTCAATCTGATTCTCCAAGAAGCGCCTGAACAACTTGAACGATGGTCCCTGCTATGATGGCTGTCACTGGTACAAGATTAATGTACACTTATCCGACAAAAAAGGAATTTTTTATTGCCCTTTACTAATATTGACATAAAAAGAAACGGACCATAACAACTAGTAGTCCGTCTTCTTCGCAAGGAGCAATGTAACGTGATGAGGACCTACCCATGTCAGCACCACGGACAGCGACCTAAGATATGCGCGAGCTGCTTTCAAAAGCATAGACAAATCCAGCATGTAACGGATATTTAGATACATCGATGTTTGAATACAAATGTTAATTTGCTTCTTTGAAGAAAGTAGAAACTGTCATTGTTATACTGAGAATGTACGGAACGTGTCTTGCTTTGTTCATTGATAGGCAGAAATTTGTTGGGGAACCATGCTACTAAAACACGTTAAGTTAAAAAAAAAAAAGTCTGATTAAATAAATAAATAAATAGATTGATGAATTTAATGGGCCATTGATTTATTGATAGGCTTACACTGGAAAACACGATAGGAAAAGAACCCAATTTCACATACGTAGCTATTTGCTCGTACTATTAGACTACGTCATGATTTATTATAATCTATGAATTTATTATATAACTTTACAGTTCGTTAGGCGAGTGCATAATAGCCGAGTGCATAATTGGCGAGTGCACCTACATTTCTAATTAATCATGTCAGTCGTGGTATTTTTAACGTGGTGTAAGCCAATTTTATTTTATTTTTTACTATTGGCAGAGGAAGAAAACCATGTATGTGCCACTACTGCCACTGTGCGGCAAAAATACTCCATTACGTGAAAGCATCAAATAAAAATAGGAAAAATGTGTGATGATAAATAAATACAAGTTTGGCCTGCCATCTAGTGGCGAGTATGTGCAAACAGCAGTTTACAATAATTGTATCGATCAACTGGTACATACAATAGTGATAATGCAAATTTCTTCTCATTATTTTAAGTTGTACGACAATTGTCAAATTGTTGGAAAGTGATTCTATGGTAGTACATTCTCTTTGTCTATAGCAAGCTCATTTGTTTAATTTCGTCTTTATATTGTTAGCTTTCCGTGGTTTCCAGGATCTTGACTCTTACTCATTGGCGGCATCTGGTGGTGGCAGCTTGCCACTAAAACCCGTGGTCAATTCCAGAAAGCAGCACAATGGAAGAAGCCTGATCGGGTGTGTAGTTGAAGCTGCTGCTGCCGCAGAGTGTACAGACCGGTCGCTCTTCAAGATCGTGCCGCTGTCCAGTTCACCAACGGCAGCTGCATCCAAGTGAACAGGGAGAAGAAATTCACCTAAATCCAATCCAATCAAATCGAATCAAAATTTATTTATATAGCTTGTTTCACAAACAAGCAACTGTATGCCAATGTGAGGATATGAACTGCCTATTTGAAAATTTCAGAAGTGTAAAATGATAAAACGGAAGAAAGATATAATGCATCTTTATTCTGTTTATAGTAAACTTATTCAGAGGAAATTGAAGTTGAGACCTTAACCAATCGACTGTGCAGATGCAGCGTTGTTTCACGCCCAGCAGATGGCCTGTAAGTTTGATTAAGTACCTGCAAGTCCAGGGAAGTACTCTCATTAAGTGACTCCATGGCTTAGTTCTGCGTTTCCCTGTTTAAACTGTGCTGTGCTTTCAGTTAGCGCTGCTCTGAGTCCAGCTGCTGGTGAGGAATGGGGAGACTTTTGTGTGTGTGTGTGTGTGTATGTGTGAGAGAGAGTGAATGCATGTGTTTGTATCATGAGTGTGTGTGTGTGTGCATGTGTGTGCCTATGTGTATAGTGCGTGCATGTGCCTGTGTGTGTGAGTGTGCATATGTGTGTGTACCTGTGTGTGTGTTCGTGTGTGTGTGTACATATGCGTGTGTGCATGTGTGTGTACAGTGAGTGTGATTGTGTGTATAGTGAGTGTGTATAGTTAGTGTGCCTGTGTGTAGTGTGTGTGTGTATGTAGGTGTGTGTACAGCAGAGTGTTGAGAGGCAACCAGGGTCATCTGTCACAAAAAAAAAGGAAAAAGAAAGAGAGAGGGCAGCCTGGCCGCTGTGTGTGTGTGAGGGCAGCCTGGCCGCTGTGTGTGTGTGTGTGTGTGTGTGTGTGTGTGTGTGTGTGTGTGTGTGTGTGTGTGTGTGTGAGGGCAGCCTGGCCGCTGTGTGTGTGTGTGTGTGTGTGTGTGTGTGTGTGTGTGTGTGTGTGTGTGTGTGTGTGTGTGTGTGTGTGTGTGTGTGTGTGTGTGTGTGTGTGTGTGTGTGTGTGTGTGTGTGTGTGTGTGTGTGTGTGTGTGTGTGTGTGTGTGTGTGAGGGCAGCCTGGCCGCTGTGTGTGTGTGTGGGCAGCCTGGCCGCGGTGCTCTGCCTGGCGTGCGTTAGCGCCCTGCTCGGCCCCCTCCCCAGACCCCCGTACCCACTCAAACATGCTAATGTACCTGCAGCTGTAATTGGTCCCAGTGATGCGCCGGCCCGAGCCGTGTTGGCGGGGCGCTGGCGGGGCGCTGGCGGTGTGTCCCGGGGTCCGCGCGGCGAGCGGCGGGCGGAGCTCCAGTCTTATGCAAACAAAGCCTCCCTTTGTTGTCGGGGCCTGGCCTCGCGCTGAGAGGGATGAATATTTTACCGCCGTTACCCGAGGTGTGCTGCTCCTCAGGAGGTAATTTGCCCCTCGCCGAACAATAACTTCAGGCCCCGTAATGAGAGCGGGAAGGTATGGCTCCTTAAGCAAGGTTTACACTGCCGCTCCAGCAGCATTAATTATGAATAATTCCAGAAAGCACGAGACAAGTACACCGTCTGCCACACGGGGATTCCGAAATAGTGGGGAGGAAAAAAAACAAACAACAAAAAAAAAAAAAACGCACGGGCCCCTCGCACACGGGTGTGATCGCCCGCTGCAACACATCGGCATCCTGTATAACGCACTGCATGACATTATGTTATTTAATTGTCCGGCAAACGCACTCATCCAGGGTAACTTACAAAGCTTATATTTTACCTTTTTAACTCAGACACACACAGCCTGTAGATGTATGGTTTAATCCTGGGCCTTTGCATTTTAATGAAGAGGCTGAAAACCTTACTCTTAGGGGCATGAAGCCAAGACTCGCTCATAATTAAACTGACCTGGAATGCCTCTTATATTGCATTGCTTAAACTTTTCCGTGTGTCTCGATCACTGCGACAGAAATGGTCACAAGTAATTTCTGGAGAATTACTGAGACTGCAATGGCGTCCAGATTGGAAAATGAGTTGCATGTGATCTGTCTGACTGGCTCGTCTGTGGTTTTTCAGGCTGGTCTGGCGGTTCGTTCTCATGTGTTGAGAAGGCGGTGCTTTAATATTTATGTTTGCACAATTAAAAATAAAAGCACCTGATTATGACCTGCTTGCATCTACTTGCAAAGGCAGCAGGTGTCCTGTTTCCTGTTTTGGTTTCGCTAAACCGCTAAAAACTCCATTTTGATCTTATGATCTTATGAAAATTTAATAACTTCAGATGAACAACAGTGCAGAAAGGAAATGCCAGTTCACAAGGCAACCCCCCCCCCCCCCCCGAAATAGGACAGTTGCCTTTTGATCTCTTTGACAATTGAAGGCGATAAATATATATTGAGGGTTCATGTGTTAATCCAGCTAGTTTTTAAGGCAGTCAGCATTTTGGCTTGAGGGAAACGTGGCCCGTTTGAGTGTGCGTGTGGGGGGGGGGGGCTTGTTGTGGACAGTGATGGTATGGGGCACGGTGAGCGGGAAGTGTGGAGCTTTCTCAGGCTGTTCTCCTCTATGCCCCCCCCCCCACCCCCCCCCGGCAGCTCCTGATGGCGGCCGGGTTGCGGGGAGTGCCCCCCCCCCAGCGCTGATCCTCGCTCTCTCTCTTTGTACTCGGCCTTCATTTCCAGCCCGGGGCCCCCTCCCCATTGATCGTCCTCGCCGTAAACTCCTGACCTCGCCCCCCCCCCCCCCCCCCGCCCCCCCGCCCCGCACCCCCGAAAGGAACCCGCAGAAACTGGGACAGGTGGATAAAAAGAATGCCACTGCGTTCATCCCGTCTCAAGAAATAAAAGACGAGCGAGAACTTTGCATTTGGAACTCCTGATCAAAGCGGCCCTCAGCAGAGACCTCTTTAATGAGAGAGCTGAAAAAAAGAGAAGTAGATTAGTCTCATTCTCCATTCCTATACAGCATGTGGAATTATGTTTGCCATCACTGTGGATTTGAAGTGTTTCCCCGGTATCTTTTAACATCGTTACTAAAGCACAGCCTAAGGCCAGGTTAATTAAACCTCTGGGAATCGCTCATTTGAATATGTCACATAAACACCGAAAGTGTCAATCACATGGCGTGGGTGGCAAATGTGTCGACTACACGCTCAAACCCCCCCCCCCCCCCCCCCCCAAAAAAAAAAAAAACGTGTGAAAAAGAAAGCAGTCGATGCAAATTGTGAAGGCTTGCTGCCCTCCCTGTTTCCCCCGCTGAGAACCAGCCTCGGAGTTATTAATGTTTGTCATTAGCGCCATTGTGCTTGAGGACAGTGACTAGAAACTGCAAATTTATATGGGACAAATATTGACAATAGCTCGCTCCTGGGTATTCAAGGAAGAAAAGATGCAAACTATGTTAATTAATGGTAATTAACCACCAGGGCTTGCTTCTCCTGTATCCTGGATAAATTGGTCCCAGAGTTGCTGGAGACACCGTCCTGGGCTAATCCTTTATTATAAAAAGATAAAGGAAAACGACATCATTAGCATAAATTTGATGAGATTAAAAAAAAAAAGTTGAATTATTCTTGTTAATTCCTGAATGGATAATTGTACATAAGGTTGTTAATTGTACATTAAAAAGAGAGAGAACGAGAGAAAGACAAAAAGAAGGGAAAAGAAACAAAGAAAAGAAAAAAGCAATGCCTGATTAGCACAGAAGGACACCTGAGAAACACGAAGCCGTCTCGTCAAATATTTTACTGGTACGAAACAAGGAATATATGGAGCGGATTTAGTACGTCTTAACTGGCCAATTAAAAAAGTTCATAAAGAGCCATCTTTAAACAAGAAACGAAGTCATGCTTATGTTACGGTAAAGAAAAATAACACGTGGTTCATTATTAATCACCGTGTTATTAGCACAGATGGGGCTAACTGTCATCCCCCATTCATCAAACTTCTGCACTGTGCAATAAATATCACATTATTTCATATGGTAGCAATGCCAATACGTAAATGTATCCTGAAAAAAAAAAATCTAGATTTGATTACAAAAAATAAAGTATAATTACTTGGTATGAAAACTTAGTATATTCTATCCATGTCTTTGTACCTGCCCACAGGGCTGTTTCTCATGAATATTCAGTGATCCACTTCAAAATTGGCCTCACCTTAGCCTTATTATTTTCTAGGACAGAAAACAGGAGTTGGGGTGAGTGTAGTATCTTTAAAGTGAAGCAGAGCATCTTTGATGTGGCCTTCCCCGCTTGACAGTAATTATCTGTGCGTTCAACTTGAAACAGTGTTAATGTCTGCAGTTGGCTCAAGGGGATCACATGACAAGTGTGTGCAAAGTAATGCAAGTTTTGATTGGCTAAGTAGCTGAGATGGGGGACCTATCAGTGTTCAGAATTAATGATGTTCCTTTCTGTAGTTTTAATTTCCCTTTCAGAGAATAAAAGTGGCTTAGAGAGACGTGTAGGTGCAAATACATCAGAACAATTACGTTTTCTGCTGCGCGTTGCATAAGTAAGTCCACTATTTTAGATTTATCTTATGTGGCATGTGCAAATGAAAATGAATTGCATTAAAGCAGTACATATATCAACAAAAATGTACAGATTTGTACACAAAAGTGTAATGCTGTATACAGTTAAATTCAAAAGTATTGGGGCCTTTGTTGTTTTGGCTCTGTTCTCCAGCGCATTGGATCTGCAATAATGCTATGGTGTGGTTTCTGTCAGCTTTAATTTGAGGGTATTTATAACAATTTTAGGTGATTCCTGTAGGAATGACAGCCCTTTTTATAGTACCCCCCCCCCCCATTTTCGGGCAGCAAAAGTAATTGGACAGTTGGCGGCTCAGCTGTTTCTTGGCCAACTGTGTGTATTTGCATTATTAGTTCAAGCACACAATAGCTAACAAAAAGGTCTAGAGTTGATTATATGTGTGTAATGTGCATTTGGAATCTTTTGGTGTCATCTCTCAACATGACGACCAAACAAGTGTCAAAAAATCCACCGTTTGCTACGTTGTTATGAAGCAAGAGCACAGCCTCGACCGAGCGACCCGGTAGATATATAGCATTGCGTTCTTGCATGTGTCACTTCGGCAAGTCTCCTATAGTGGTTTTATCTTATGTAAGGTGCAGCAGATAGCATCAGTGCGCTGGTGTAATTGGCGCCTCACAGATAGATGGCGATAGAGAGCTATGGGACTGTAGCGTGGTTACTGAGCGCGCTCACTGCTGGTGGGAGCCTCTCTTTGTTTCCAGATGCAGGTGCAGGAAACGGGCGGTCGGAGGCGACTGTAGGGCTGGGCAGCATGGAGCCTGACCTCTGGCTCTCTTACCTGACCCAGTCAGGCCGTCGTGAATCTTCGCCTGACGGTCTGACGGGTTTTTTTTTGCCTGCCGTTGTCGGCACCGCCTCCTGCACAGCGTTTCCGAAATCCCGCCTCCTGACTGGAGAACACCTGGGGTCCCGCCCTCCTCATGAGAACACTGGAGAACCTGGACGTTAGCCCTTTGAAGAGGTTCTTTTGAAGTGTTTCTTTTTTTCTTCAAAAATTCTAAGCCAGCGTTCTAGAACTCCAGTAGCGATTGTTTCATCGGCATTAGAATGTACAGCTGAGAACATTCTGACCACATATTTGTGATCTCACACCTTAAAGGGTTAATGGGGGGGAATGAAAAGCCTTTGTGAACAGTGAGCTGCTTGGCGGTCAGTCTTCGCCATGGTTATCGTCTTCCTGCTGGAGACCTGGGTGCCTCTACCTCGCTTTGAGGGATGGCATCTGTTCTGCTTTGGCGTGTGCAAAATTCATGCCACTATTACTGAAGGAAGTTTTCTGTGGATTAATTTTTTTACTCATTGATCAGGGTGACCCAGTGCATGCGTAAACACCTGTCATTGCGACGCAGCAACAATACAAGACGTTCTATGACAGGTATTTTTGAGACTGAACGGTCAGAGATGTCCATATCTGTGTCTGCATTGGTGTTTCTGCCAATGCTTAGTGCAACATCTACGCACACAGACAGAAAACCTTTAATTTTACCAGGGTTATAAAGGATATCAATAACTTCTTGTTGAAATCCAGTATGCTGGGGTTTTATTTTTCACCTGAGCATTCAACTTTGATGTTTATGTGTTTCTACTGTGGCAGAGTTCCAAACGCTTTCTCATGTTCAGTAGTTCTATTCTGTCAGGCTGCATTTGCACATTAAGTACAGTTAATTTCACAGCCCACAAGTGAATCACAGAAATTCTAAATATGAAAATCTTTTAGAAAATATCCCAAAGCCACACATCCAGTATCAGTTTAAAGCAATATTCAGTTTTCCCCAAAATCCAAAGTCCATAGATCACTTAGATCTCTCTGAGATGACATCACCATAAGATACCAGTGCAAACTCGCTTGATAGGCTGATGGTACCCATGGCTCTCACCCCAAGTTTAAATTTGTGGTCAACTTGCCTGCTTTTTGTCTTTGTCCTTCAGATGTATTATTGATGCCCAAACATGGCAGTCCTGGAGCATTTGCTCCTGTCTGCCCATGACAAGCTGTCTCAGACAGCACTGCTTGTGAAGCATCAGTACCCAAAACAGAGCTGACTTGGTCTTTGAAGCTCCTGCCAAAAGTGCTTAAGTAATCACTTTTCCTTCAAAGTCACTGAGGTCTCATGTCATAGCCTGGCAGAGTCAGAATCAGAGGCAGCAGAGACTGTCAGGTGTTTTCTTATCTGAACCTGTGAATGTGACGCGCTTCATTAACGGCTAAACTACACAGGTGTGGTGACTCCTGTCTGTTCCTCATTTACCCAACGTTTTCTGTTGGCTTACCTGTAAAGCAGGAGTGCACCTGAGGAGCCGTCTGAATGTGATGCATGTGGACCTTGGGCAGTTTGAAGTGAACAGCAATTTTGAAATCAAGTCTTCGTTATGTATTTAACTCTGCCAGCAGAGAGGAACATACCCTCTTGGGTACGCCCCTGTGATTTGACAAGTCTCTTTGAAAAGAGAAATGCATTAAAGAAAGTGTGAAATAAATAAATAAGTTCTCCTGCACAATCAGGGTCTGTGCATGAGTGTCAGTAACTTAGCAAAGCGCTGAAGGCTCGCGGAGTTCGGGACAAATGCTGCTGTTACAACAAAAACAAAAGCGTGTTCAGAGACCTCCTTTTCTGTGAACGTGAGGGGGGGGGGGGGGGGGGGGGGTTTCTAACAAATATTGATAGTCCGCCAGCTCCAAATTAAAACCCTGCCGAGCGATTTGGAGGCCCGCTCTGAGGGGGACGTGGAGGTTTTTTACCGGAGCAGCGAGCCGCCTCCGGTCCGACGTTTTCGCTGACTTCTTTCGCTGTGAGGCCAGCTCCTCTGTCAGCACTTTCCTTCATCTTCAGGAGCACGGGCCCCGTCAGGAGCTTAGCAAGAGGGGGTCTGCAGGGCGGAAAAAAACACAAAAAAAAAACAAAGCAATCAGAAAGTGGGCTCTGGACTTAGACAGCGGGCCGCTCTTCAGAACACCGGCGCGTTTCGGTTCTGTCCGAGGCGAGCCTTGCGCCCTCAAACGCAACGCCGGAAAGTTCCAGACAAAATGGCCGCCTTGAGCCGATCAGCCCTGTTACATTATTTATTTTTAAATTCTTGTGGCTCTCAAAAAAAAAAAAAAAAATGCAGAAAAAAGAGGGGTGTATGTTTTGTTTACGAGGGCAAGAAAAGGAAGACTCCTATGCTTTCTGTCCACTTGTCCAGGCTGAATAATTCATGAAGTCTGTACAGCATGAGAATACTTTGCATGCCTTTAAGGGCTTGGGGAAGGGGGGGGTGTTGAGGGAGTCATTTGGAATGTCACCCAGAAATTTATGCTGATGCCACTGACTTGGCAAAGAAGGACATTACATCGCGGTGTGAGGGTGTTATTCATGTCTCCATCCCCTCTTAAAGAGGACCGGGAGGAGCGCGTGATATTAAGAAACCTCCTCGTTCCAGTTTGGGTGCCGCTGCCGGACGGGTGGAAATGGGCCGGCCGACTCGCTGACTCGCCAGTTTCACTTTTCCGCCGGAGCGGGTGGGAATGTGCGCCATGGCAACCAGCTGAGGCGATCGCACAAATCACGCGCGGACGCGTGGACGAATACATCTGCGGTCTTTCAGAATGCTGAAACCTGAAAGCTCATTTAGGGGATTAGTCCTCTTGCTACAAAGGAAAACTGGTTCTCTAGCTGTCCGTGTGGGCCCGTGTGCTTCCCTATCTGTCTATCACAGAGAAAACATTTAAAAGAAGAAAAAAAATATATTACAGGTTCACTCTTGTTACAACATAATTGGTAGGTTTATGCCTTATGATTATGCCAAATAGTCATAATTTTATTAACCCATTGATATGACACTCAGGCAAATGTGGCTACGTTAGGTTCGTTCATTGGTTTCTGTGTTCGCGCGCGCGGTATCTGTGTGTGAACGGACTCTCCTTTCAGTAATAATTCTGGTCGGGGCCCCATAATTACCTCTGGCGTGTTCAGAAGCGCGGCCCGGGCGGAAATCTGACGGGGGGCAGATTAACGGCGGGAGGAGCGCTTCACGGGCCGCCGGTCGCGTGAACCATGCGCTGCGCTCGCGGCGGAGCGCGTGTCAGTCATATTCCGCCAGCTGATCGATCGCGCCCCCCCGCCCCCCCCAACCGCCATTCTGCGCCGCGGTCCCTATTTCCCCGCTGCTAGCCCGAGCGGAAAGGTGGGTGGCGCGTCTCCTTCATTAAGGAAGCGCCCCCCGCCCCCCCCCGCGGGCTCTTAGGCTCTTAGGAACGGGGTCTCCCGCTGAATAAGTAAAAAAGCGGCGCTGTCCCCAGGACTGCCGGGCGGCGCTGGAAACACGCGCTTAGACAGCGCAGAAATCTGCGTGCTGTCGGAGAACTATGCGCCAAATTAAATACACATAATTAAGGAGAAATTAGAGACCTGTATCTTAGGATGGAGCGATTCTGCGAAGGCAGGTGCTGATGCTTTGTGTTCAAACTTGGCATTTCAGTACTATGGAGAGGAACAGATGGTGGCTCATTCTATTTTACAGTACGTGAATCAAAACCTCATTTCACTTTGATGAACACTAAACATGATTGGACAGGGACCTCAAACCTAATTAAGTTAAGTATATAAAAACAGAAACCGAATGCTGAGAATATTGACATCATACTGGTGGCGGTGTTCAATCATCCAATCATCTCTGGTGCCGAACAGCTGGAGGCCGCCGCGGTGAAGGCTCTACGGCGTGGCGGTCCTGAGGTCCTCTCTCTGCTTGGCACACCTCGGATCTCTGGCTCTGTGTCTCTCGCAGGTGTGTGAAGCTGAAGGACTCACCTGTCGTCTCACCTGGGTGTGGCAGAGGGGTCCCGGGCAGTGTGAAACAGGCGGGCACGTTCCTTTAGTGAGAGCATGGAGGGGTGATCTCGCTCTGCTGCGGTCGTCCAGAGGACGCTGTACTCGGCCGTATCCTTCAGGCGTACTGGAGAGCCGCGCTGGGTCCAGCTCTGCGGCCGTTCCCCCAAACCCGTCCAAACCCGCCGATCAGAGCGCAGCGCGTGTTCCTCGCCCCCGCCCCCGCTCGCCCGCGTTCCCCGCCCGCGTTCCCCGTCATCGGCGCGTTCCGACCGGTGGCTCCTGGGAAGGGGGAGCCGCGATGCGCGCGGTAGAGGTGTTTAACAGTCCGCTTTAATGACGCTAAAGTTACGCGCCCTCGGGCGATCCTAAAGGCGCCGCCGTTCCCCGGTAAAAGACCCCGCCCACTGCGAATAAACGCCACCGCGGAGCCCGCGCTCCCTCTAAACGTATCGATCGCCCCGTTCCGCGGACGGGGGTAACGACGCCGTCCCGGGGTCCAATTTATGAGAAATATAGACGTGGAGAAACCTGCGTGGCGGTGCGGACCGAGCCCAGGGCCCACCGAGAGTCACATGGCTAATGAGCTCGGAACGAGGATCATTCGTGTGAAGGCGCAGATCATGTTTTCATTTACACAGGATAGGAATCAGGTGCTAAGAGGTTGCCTGAATCTGTAATGCCAGGCTTAAGCCCTCCTCTGCCGGGCTCGTGATTGGCTGTTAGGCAGCGTGGCGAGGTCCACTCCAGCGCCGCGCTCGTCTGTGCGACTCGTTCACCTTTTCATCCGCCGCGCCGTGCGCCCGTCACTCGGTGTGTCCAGCTATTCAGCGTCTTGTCCGTTGGATTTTCCACAAGAGAAGGACAGGCTTCTATAATACCAGCAGGCCACATCCTGAGCTTTGTCTGCTCTAGAGCCGGATTGGAGCTGGCAATCCTCTACAGAAACGCAGGTGAAGTAACCGCTGATGTCTTCTGAACTCAAAGCTGTGTGGACAGTTGATTCGCTGTCTTTGGATTGAGCGTTTCAGCGCTGTGTAAATGGGAAAAGGAGCAGTTGAGAGAGTGCACTGGGGGGGGACACAATAAACAACATCAGAAACACACGGTACCTCTGCTGTCTGTGCGCTCACCTCTATTATTCACATAAGAATGAAACCTTGACCAAAGAACACAAGATACAGGAGATTATTTTAGTGTTCTTTAGCCTGGGCAGCCAGTATTCATGGTATACATGTACAAGCAAAATGTGACTTTTCTCCAGTTTTGATTGGAGAGAATAGTTGCACATTAAAAAGAAGAAGAAAAAACCCACATATGGCATCTGTATCTAATCAGTCGTGTCAAGTTTGCATATTGCTAAGGTCAAAAAAAAAAAAAAAAAAGATAGCAGTATTGTCCAGGGTTGCCATAACAATGAAAACACTGATGGAATCCTATTTGTGGGAATTGCGCTACAGCGCTGGAATGTAAGCGCTAACCGTCACATCGCTGAAGGGCGTGCGCCGCGGCTAAATCAGTCCTCTTATTTATTATTCCTTCTCTCTCCTGCTTTCGTTTCCGCGGAGTTTGGGGCTGTCCGTCCGAAACCGAACAGCCGCAGCTTTTATGATCACAGACGAAACTCCGCTGATCTTTGATCTTTCTCACTTTTGTTTGAAATCAAAGGTACCAAACGAGGACAACAACAACAACAACAAAAAAACACCTCAGACCTACTTAAGTCTGCATTTTATTATAAAATAATGAATGTGTCGCATTCAGGTGAGAATTACCAAAGCACCCATCTATTCTTCTGCGCAGTAATTATACAGCACCAATGCTTTCTCTGCTCCCCTTCAGCCCACAGGGGACTTATATGAAAGGGAATTAGCCACTTGGGGCCGTAGATTCAGTAATTAAAATGTGTGTGTTTTTTTAATGTTGTTTCTATCATAAGGTCTGGGCAACCTGCACTGTTAGATCTGACCTAAATACACCTACGATTAAACAGGGGAAAAAAAACACTACAAGCAGTTGTCCTTTTTCTGTTAGTATTTGTCTAAGGATAATAACCACATGCATGGATTAACTTTTTATGACCAGTTATGTTCATGGTACCTCTTCGCAAAGAGAACAGGGGAGCTACAATAACGATACAGAAACAAAACATCAAAAGGATTCAGCAAGTGCAAGTGCCACACATGCAAAGACACCCTACAGTAGCAAAAGCATAATGTAATGTAATATTCACTTTAAATATGCTGTATGGCGTCAAACTACATTCACTTTATTCCAACCCTAAATCTGAGGGTCTGTGAGGAGTGTAATTAATACAGATTTAGGATAAATAACCTTCTTCTTTCTGTTCTTCTTTTTCTCCTTCAGGGGGGAAGGGAGGCTGTTGCCCTTCTGCCAATTTCATGCATATTGTAAACAGTCCTACTGCAAAGAATTGTATCTCTACTCTTCCAGGTCATTTAAATGACGTTTCTTCTGCAGTTTTCTGAGAGGAAATTGAGTATGAAATACCTCCACACAAACCATTTTCCTGACAGCGTTGTGACTCAATAGGACACGATAAGAGAAGAGAAAACAATGAGAGAAGATTGACAGGTGTCAATGAGAATAACAACAGTAAACTTTGGTCAAGACAAATCAAATACCACAAATATGACTTTTAATATGTAGCCAAACACATTGATGTTGTGTGTAGCGCTGTGCCATGTGAAACAGAGAAAATGTGTTGGCATTTTAATGGCAGCCAGCCGTCCTGTAGGGTGTAAAATATTAATCGGCTCACGGGGAGAACACAGACCTTACCTGCAGGGCTTCCTGAGTGGGTGCAGGTAGGACAGCAGCATTCGCCACCAGGGTTCCCTTAAAAATAGATTATTTATTGCAGTGGGCCTGGATAAATTATAATAATAAAAATTTGTCATTTCAATACTATGGGAGTCAAAGAGGTCCAAAATGGCAAAATAATAAATAGAAAATAGTGAATGCACGTGCGCACTGAAAAAAAAATTAATTGCTGTTGAAACATGCATACTAAGAATATTTTGGCCATTGAGCACTATGAAAATTTCATAAGAAAAGACAAAAGGGAGAACTGACAGGAATTATATATATATATATATATATATATAAATAAGTTCATATAGGCTAGTTGTAATAAAAACGGATAATTTCAAAGCTTAAGTATTACAAAAATATTCAGATATAATGACTGAATATTTAAAACTAAAGTTCTACCCACAGGTGTTGGAGTGTTGCATCATGCCAGCGACCCAGTGGCTATGATGTCTATATTATAATGTGTGTGTGTGTGTGTATATATATATAATGTTTCCCGGTCTGGATCCCGTGCTGACGTTGGCTAATCGGATCCTGTCCCTTTCAGTCACTGATGTGTCTTCAGTCCGTCCTTATCAACTCACCGTGGCCGGAAGCGTCTTCCTCCTCCTCCTCCTCCTCTTCATTAGTATTAAAAGAGAGGATTATGAGCCACCTAAATCGCTACGGCAACAAAACAAAGGCGTATTTCACCGATGAGGGGTGGGGAGTGGGGGAGTGGGGGAGTGGGGGGTGGGGGGAATACGACCCAAACTCTGTAAGCAATCGAGGTGTTCTTATTTTTAAAGACACTAGGTGGAACCATTTGAGGCTGTGCGGGAGAAATCTCTCCCCGGAGCCCAATAACCGGCAGACATTACAGGCCGACCTGTAGCCGCGCTCACCCTCCGCCCCGCTAAAACAAGCTGCAGCAGTCATAAAAAATAAGGAGTCAATGACTTTTTAAATGTTATTGTGCTGTCAGGGTGGAATAGTTTGAAAAATGATCTAAGGAGATATGATGCAGTTCATTACGGGCGAATGGCAGAAGCAGTCATTTCCCCCTGTTCATAAAGGCTGCTCCATTAAATTCACCTCCAGTCAATAATTAGGATTCCACAAATATAACCAGGCAATTAAATCAATACAGCCGGGCAATTACCATCGCAGGTCCCGGCTCTTCAGTGGCACAGAAAGACGCCGGGTCTGTGTCTCAGGCCGCCATTACTCACCGGCCGCCGGACCCCTCATTTGCTGATAATTGGAGGCGAGGAAGACACTTCAGTGACCCTCACCCGAGAGTCGCGCTGCTTATTTCATTAAAGGCCACTGTTTAAAAGAAAGAGAGAGAGAGAGAGAAAACAGAAGGAGATATGAAGCAGAGATGAATTAATGCAATTCATCACTGGTTTTACTGCGCGCGCCCAGACAGGAAGTGGCCTGGGAGCGAGCGCGAGAGAGCGGGAGAGAGAGCGCCGCGCGCTGACGGTCCCGGGCACCGGAGCAGGGGCCGTGGAGGGACCTCACAGCGCAGGGAAAAAACAATAACTCAACCTGGAGTGTGTGTGTGTGTGTGTGTGTGAGAGAGAGAGTGTGTGTGTGTGTGAGAGAGAGTGTGTGTGTGTGTGTGTGTGTGTGTGTGTGTGAGAGAGTGTGTGTGTGTGAGAGAGAGTGTGTGAGTGTGAGAGAGAGAGAGAGAGGGAGGGAGGGAGAGAGAGAGAGAGAGAGGGAGGGAGAGAGTCAGACAGAGAGAGAGACTGAGAGAGAGATTGAGAGATGGAGAGAGAGACAGAGTGAGACGGGGAGAGAGAGAGAGAGAGAGAGTCAGACAGAGAGAGAGAGACTGAGAGAGAGAGACTGAGAGAGAGATGGAGAGAGAGAGATGGAGAGAGAGACGGAGTGAGACGGGGAGAGAGAGACGGAGAGAGAGAGTGTGTGTGTGTGTCTGAGTGTGAGAGAGAGAGAGAGAGAGAGATGGAGAGATGGAGAGAGAGACGGAGTGAGACGGGGAGAGAGACGGAGAGAGAGAGAGGAGCGATCTGTAACCCAGTCGGGGCGATCCGGTCCCCTTGTTAACGTGACAGGTGCCGCGCTGACAAAGAGCAGGGGCCCCGTCGTCACGGAGACGGATGGGTCTGCTATTGACACCGCCACTGAAGAAATAAAGTGTGGCCCCTCAGGCTGGGCCATTAAGAATCTGACAGTGACAGGGCTACTGGGGGCGCTCCGTGACAAGAAGAAGGAGGGACGTCCTCCCCCCCTCCCCACTCCTCCTCACTCCCCCCCCTGCCCCCAGGGCCAAAAACGTCTGCAGGAAACAATGAGCACTTCCCACTGTAAGATTATTCACCGATGAGCCTTCAAACAGGGCGATGAAACGAGTGGGATATCCTGTGATTCTTTACTCTGCTTTCTGCTTCATATCTAACTTATATATCGCCTTAAATATGGATGAAATAATCTTAATAATGCACTAATACTGCCACCGTTCTGCAGACTGGAGAGAGAGGGGGCACTGATAGTGTTTTAATGCAAAGTCCTTTTTTTCCAAATCTGATATAAAAAATCCCATATTTGGTCATGGACTGTAATTCCATGTAATGTATGGTAATCTTATTTTGACTGATGCTGCAGATAATGCTGTAGCATATTGTTGCTTACCTCCTATAAAGTGAGGCTGCTGGTGTAGTATAGGGATTCTGTGGCGATACACGCTACAAACCAGATTAGATTCGGTCTGGTCTGTGTGAAACAATATCATAGAGACACACCAGTGACCGTGTTGTGAGTCTGTGTCTGTTTTCCTATTGCAGTGCACTTTTTTTTGCTTAATTTTATGGTCTTTGAAAGACAACCTGTGGGCTTGACTGGAAATCATTTCATGTATCTGAATGTAGCAGGCGGGTATACACACACATGCGCGCGCACACACACACACACACACAGGCAAATGCGGACACACACAGAAACACACATACAGACAAGTGTGGGCTCACGTACGCATAAATTTGGCCACACAAGCACACACGCACACATACACATACATGTACACAAACCAGAAACCGACACAAAGCACAATTGCGGATGTACACGCACACACAATGGCTTGCCTAATACAATCTGGGCCTCTCTCTCTCTCTCTCTTGCTCTGTTTCTCTGCTCTTTCCCACAAAAATCTCACCTGCCAATAAACTGCCCTTGATCACTTACAAGAGCAGCACTGTCCCTGCAGACAGTCTAGTTTATTAAGAACCGGAGGGGGGTGGGGGTGGGGGTGGTTGGGGGGGGGAGAGGAAAAAAAGACTTGAAAGAGAAGAAAAAGTATCACGCAGGTCACTGCAGCGGTCTCTGCGCGCTCCTGCGGGACCCCAGGCGGGCTCAGCCTTGTCATCGGGCCCCCGGCCCCCCTCCCGGCCCGCGGAACGTCGATAGGAATATGTTTGAGACGGTCTCCAGCGAACATTTTTTCATTCTTCCCGCATCGACAGGCTGCCCGAATCAATATTTAGTTCCCACTAACAAGCTGCCTGGAGGTCTCGGCTGGGAAAGGCGGGCCTGCCTGCAGGACGGGGGCTGGCTGAGGCCTGGGAAAGGGAGCGGTGGGTAAAGGTCACCCGAATGTGGAGGAGCCCCTCCTGGGGGCGCCGCGCAGAGACACCGCGCATCGAGTACAGAGCGCGATGAGACGCCACCGCCGCCGTGTGGAGCTCGTACCGCTCATACCGCTAGTACCGCTCATACCGCTAGTACCGCTCATACCGCTAGTACCGCTCGTACCACTCGTACCGCTAGTACCGCTCGTACCGCTAGTACCACTCGTACCGCTAGTACCGCTAGTACCGCTAGTACCGCTCGTACCGCTCGTACCGCTCGTACCGCTCGTACCGCTAGTACCGCTCGTACCGCTAGTACCGCTCATACCGCTCATACCGCTAGTACCGCTCATACCGCTCATACTGCTCATACCGCTAGTACCGGCAAACATTTGTACCGCTCATTCCGGCAAACGTTCTTACCGCTCGTTCCGGCAAACGTTCTTACCGCTCATTCCGGAAAATGTTCTTACCGCTTGTACGGGCAAACCTTCGTATCGTTCGTACCTCCGACCGTTCCCACCGTACGCGGCTCGATGAGGAGATTTGAGTGGTGAATCTGGACCCTGTCTAGGACTAGTGGTCCTGAAATACACTGTGTGAACCGGAACATACAGTGTGTTGTCTTATTATTACTATTATTATAATTCTCGTTATTCATGTCGTTTGGTAGGGAGAGATTACACGGGCATTGATTGAATCCAGCCCGCTGCCGCAGGATCTTCCTGCCTCCGTACCCAGCAGTCTTACTCTCCTCACCTTTCGATTCGGGGGCGGCGCGGCGTGAGCGTGCATCACGTGACTTCCTCTCCCGGCGGGGCGGAGGAGGCGTTGGGCTCCGAGCGCGGTGCGTCCCCCCGGGCGCTAATCCCGGGCAGGTCAGCGCATTAGCAGACCTCTCCCCGTCCCGCCGCGGAGCTCCGAGAGGGGGGGGGTGGGGCTCATTACCATCAGCCCAGGGGCCCCGCCGCTCCGCGCCCCCCGATCTCCACCCTCCGCCCGCCTGCCTACGCCCCTCCGCCGGGGATACTCAAACGCGTCCCTCAAAGGGTGCATAACAATGCACTGACCCCCAAATTCTCATTAGGTGCCCATCGGAAAACAAACTAGCCCTGGCAATTATGGTCTTATTACAAATGGGCCATTAACTTTAAACAAGCTGTCTGTTTGGGCGCGAGCTTTCATAAGGGGAGACGGCGGGAGAGAGGGGAAGGATGGCGCTGTGGCGCTGTGGCGCTACGCGCTCCGGCCGTCTGCCGCGAGCCCATCGCCTCGCTTCCCGCCGGTCGCCATGTTTTTCGGGAGCGTCGGGGGCGGAGCCGGATTCCGCGGACGGGCTTTGATCACAGAGGCGTCCCGCCGTGGCTGATCACCGTGGAAACGACTCGCCTCTGGCGCTCTGTCCCCTCAGCTTCCTCGGGCTGGAATTTACCCATCATGCCACTGCTCCTCATTTGTAGAACAGCCTTAAAAAATAAAAATAATAAAAATAAAATGAATGGCAGCTTTAGTTTTGCGCATTAGCTTGACAATAAATATCGCCCAAAGACTAATTTGAATTATAAAAACAACATTTCTTAATATAAAAGTTCAGTTCAATAAAATAATAATAATAAAAAACTAAAGAAAAAACGCAAATAAAAAATTAAAAATCGGAGAAAAAAATATGGCAAAAAAATGAAACCCATACTTGGTTGTGTGTATTGATTTAACGGCAGGACTCAGCAGTGCACATTAAATAAGTGATAAGGATCTCCTCTATTCATAGACGGAGACGGGAGCAGCCTTTTAACGCGAGTGCACTGCCCATCTCATCTGGCTGCACATTGATGCTGACAGTTTCTCATCTCAAAAGTTCCCTGTGCCTCTGGAATCTCAGCCTGGTCTCCCGGTGTTTTCCTCAGTATTTTGACGGTTAGCGCTGTTCTGTTTTTCACCACGAGAGTGGACTTATCCCCCTCCCGGCAGAGTCCAGAAAAACCTGAAGAGCAATTTGAGTGCCTACAAATCCCAGAGTACTTTGCTCTCCTACCGTTGCAGTCACATCCCTGTACACTTTAATGTTCAGCCTTTTCAAATTAGAGTTTCCGATATTGCTATGAGACAACCACCCCAGCCTATTAAAAAGAGCACAGGGGCACAAGTGGACAGCACTTAGTGCTTTCATATTTGAAATCATTTCTTATGCACAGTGCTTTTTTTTGTTTTGTTTTGTTTAGTTTTTAAAGGGTTCATCCTCTTGTATAATACATCGAAACTTCCTTGCATAATCTCAAACAGTAAACAATTTAAGGCAGTATTGAGAGTCAAAATAAAGTGCAATTCCATTTTCAACAAAATCATCAAATCATGGTCCACATTAACTTGGATAGCTTCCTTAAAATATGGAAGTATCCATTACAATTTGCCAAATAGTTGTAGAACACTGTGAACACGTCTTTGTTATAAATAAAAATAGTTCTTAATTCTGGAAGGCCCCTTTCAGTGTATATGTAACAAATAATATAGTGGTTTACCTCATCATTGGAGATGACTGCAGACAGCTAACATTAGGTAGCTATCCAGGTAGCTATCCATTATTATTTATTTATTTGTCTTTGCGTGAGACTGACTGCAACCTCATACCATTTTAGATTTAATCTATGAATTTATGGCACTTGCCTTATTTGGTCCTGTTTCTCCACATCTGGAAAATCTTTCTATTAATTGCTTTCATTTGTATGAGACTAGACCTGGCATGGTTAAGTGTTTGTGAAGAAATCAATTTCAAACATGATCACTAGCTGGCTCTCTCTTTTCCAAATCTGTAGCCAAGGAGATCAAAGCATTTGACTGTTTTGAAGTCTCCATTTGTACTTGACCTCATACTAGCCTACTTGTCACAACATGATGGAGGGGACAGATTCATAAGTGACAATTGGCTGATTGTTGAACAACCTGTTCGAATGACGTTGAAAGGAAGTTTGATTCCTGAGGACACACAGCGACCCGACCACAAACTCTGGCGGGGCTACAGGGGTCTGGGAAACATGACCTTGTATAAGACAAAGATTATACCTCCCAACTGCCCAGGACCTTAGCCAATCAGAAGCAGATACACAATAAAGAACAGCCAGGCCTCGTGCAAAGGGGGCAATTTAAGCAGGGGAAGCCTTGCTTGTTAACAAACTAGCCTGCAGCCATTGCACAAATCTCCACTCAAAGATTGCGCTCAATGTTTGTGCCTACCTCTTCCGGTTTCTCTTTTGCCATTGTGTTTTGCGAAATGTCGTTGTGTTTCTGGTTTTGCCCATTCGTTTCCTGAGATCTAGTTCATTTATTCTGAGATTTGTTGTGTGTTCTCATTTGTTAATTTGTTTTGCGTAATGCAGTCGTGCTTTGAACTTCTCAGCCACCGTACGTTTATGCAAGTGAAAGGACTCACACATTTACAGCGTAGTTAGAAGAAGACAATTGATTTGGACACAGCAATCTGATATTCTCTGTCTTTCTCACTGACAAATGTACTCTTGTGGGATATCAAGTCAAAAATGTTCAGTGCTGAAGAAAAGATGCTTGGAATCTTTTTTTGTGTCTTCAATAAAAAGTCTATGCCATTTGGTCTTTCATTGTTTATAGTTGAGAAGCCCAGCGCTTGTGATGTTTGCGAAGTTTCTGAAGGTTTTCGGACAGATGCTGCACTTTAAAGACTACCTCGCCTAGGGGTTCCCTAGATTTAAAAAAAAATGGTGCTGGGTTCCAAAGTTTGTTCTTGTGAAGCTACGGAGCACATGAAAAGGCTTAATTCTCAGCTGGGTTGACAGAGAATTAAATTTTAACCGTTCTATTGAGAGAACTTTTATTGCGCGTATATTTATTCGCTTGTTTTGGACGGCTTGGATCAAAGCCTTTCTCATGACATTATTAATAAGCCAGGAGGAGTGTTTACGCGTTTGCGCGGATAATCTGCGCGAGCACCGAGCCCCAGTCCTTCCGCGCAACAGCGGACCAAAACACGAGTTGTGTCTGAACACAGAGAGGCAATTAAACGCGTTAAAGCAAGCACCGGACACAGCAAAGTCAATAAATTAAGCTCCCCGTTGCTTCATTTAAACTTTATTTATTTACAGAATTTATGGAACTAATAACAATCCCATCCTTGAAATGGACAATCTGCAGTGATAACGGATGCACAACACGGTCTTCCCCCAGGACAAGGTGCTCATGACCCGTGGTTTTAGCGGAAACTGGTCGCGGGAGGCTCTGAGCGTGCGGTATATTGGAGTCCAGCGGTCCTTTCAAACACACAGAAGACAGGTGGAGGAGAGGCGTTCGCACTAAGGCCCCTCTGAGTTCCGCTTGCTAATGTGCGAGTTTGCAGCAGTTGCATTAGCTGTAAATATCAATAATATTGCACTACATCCAGAACAGATTGATTAACATTTATGTAAGCCTTACCTACTTTTATTACCTGCTTAAAACGGCTCCTCTTGATGTTTTTCCAATTAAGCTGCAAATATCTCATTATGAAGAGCTTGTGCCGTTGTTTTTGTACAGTTCCTCACAAGTTATGGCTTTATTTGCTTAAAAAAAGATGTTATTTTTATTTCTCTGGCAAGAAATTTATTGTATCTTCATGAAAGGTTTTTTCAGGTGATTTCCCTCTTTACAAGAACAAATATTATTGGTGTATCTAAAAAACAAACCATTTTAAAGCATCAGGGGAGCATACACATAGAAAAACACAAACTACTGTAGATACAATCACACCACATCTGACTGATATTTAACAATCTGATGATTTATTTGTTATTTAATTAAATTTTTTATTAGTTTATTTTTTCTAGAAAAATCTGAGCCTTCACTGACAATTTATTCGAGATTATATTTTAGGTTTAGCTCCTCCCTCCAAAATAGCCGAGGTTCGCCAGAAAACACATCATAAACTGAGAAACGTGTGAAGCACCAGCACTGTAAAATGCTCAGTGTTAAATCAACTCTTACAGAGTATCTATGGTTCCAACTGGACGATATATACTTTGTTGGAGTTGAATTAACACCAAACATTTTACTGTGAGTTTTATCAGATTCCATGAACAAACTGAAGAGCAATATCCTTGAAATTCACAACGGTATTAAAATGGAATCAAGGTCAAATTTGAGCAGCTCTCTGATTGGATGGCTATATCGTATCCAGAGCAAACAGAGTATTGGCTTTATATCAGTTTATATTCATTAAATCCACCTACATGATACGTATTGTTGTTAGTGCTGATATGAGCAGAGAGCTTGTCGAGCATCAACAAGATGTACGTGCTACGTCACCACAGTAAACCACTACTAAGCTGTTAAAACAGCCCCCCTGTTCCCTGTGAACAAACTCGTCAATCCGAAGTGGCATTTTATCTTAGCATTTTATCTTTCAGCGTTTGAAAGTATTTTGGGAGTACTGAAATGTTAATCAGGATTTCCACAAAAAATCGCAGAGATTCAGAGTTAATATACGGCTCAACAAGTCACTTAGGCCTACCGTACAATTGACCTGAAAATAAATAAAATAAAATAAAATAAAATGAAAAATACTCCTGTCCTTGATAAACAACTGTCTGCCTTACCAACCATATGTGTTGTTTTTTTCCCTTCTTCTGAGGAATATGAGGTTCATTAATGACTTTTATATTGTTTACAGCCTCATAGATATTCTCTGTCACACGTCGAGTCGGGGATTCAATTTGCCTGACCCTCCGGTGCGGAGCGGTCCAAACAGAGATTAAGTGAATTTATCACAGACTCCGCCCGCCGGCCCGCGGAGAGCCCGTAAAGATCGGGGGCAGTGGCGAGGGAACCGGGCGGGAAGAGGAGAGCTTTTACCAGACCGCCCCGCTCACAATCATCGAAGCCAGAGGGCCAATTTAGAGAGCTCCTTTCACACAGAGAGGATTACGCGGGGTCACTGGGAGCAAAGAAACCGTGTCCTTTCAAATAACGGGCTTAGCCGATCCTATTTGAATGGGAAAACTTTACCGCCTGTCTTTTATTTGGCTTTCGCTAAACGAGGTACGGCCTGCCGCCTCGTTAGTGACTTCCCCCAAACCCCACAACCGCTCTGGATGTATATTATATATTTTTACATGTTCCAGAGAACAGAAGAAAAAAAATTACATTTCCCTGGTGTGTGATGTACATGTTTAAATTCAACAATTTGTTTTGAAAATGATTGCTATTAAACATACTTTATACTTCATGCTTTCGTTACATTACATTACAGGCATTTGGCAGAAGCTCTTATCCAGAGCGACGTACAACAAAGTGTATAACCAAAACCAGGAACAAGTGTGTTGAAAACCCTAGAGGGGGAAGTACAGTACCAAGTGCAGGGAACGACCGCGCAGTTAACTTTCACACGACAGAACAGAACGGAACAGAACGCAAAGTGAGTTCTCAAGCAGCCGTGTGAACCCTCAGCCGAGCCGGGCTGCGAGCGCCTGCAGCCTCGCTCGCTCTGCCGATGGGCTTCGGCGCAAAGCGAGCCTCTGAGTGAAAGGGAGGGGAGCCGGGGGCCTGGGGGCCTGGGGGCCTGGTGGGGACGGCGGGTTCACTGCACAGTGGGGAAAAAGAGAGATCCCAGTCCTGATCAATACATGACAAGAGTAAATCTCCTCTGAGCAGAGGGTTGGGGCAATCAAAGAGTTTGATGCAGATAGCTTGAATGAAAGGGGTTTAACACATCTATACACGGAACACCGATGTATAACACTGGGTTATGTGAAAGTTCCTTTCCCCCCCCCCACAAAACTCTCTGAATGTGAAGCAGGGATTCGTCAGTGACAGTCTGTGCTGGAGTCAGTGTAATGTGCATGGGCTTGGGGGGGTGGGGCTGGGGGTGGGGGCTGGGGGCGGGGGCGGGGGCGGGGGCGGGCTCCAGTTTAGAGGCAGCAGTTGCCCATCGACCATCTGTAATATGTTCATTATTTCACTCGGTCTAAGATGAATTTTGATTGGCACGCAATTCACAATTCCCACAATGCAGTCCTTTCCCAAACCCGAGGCGCGGCAGGATTTCTGTGAGCGTGTCCAGACAAAGCAAGATCACGACAACAACAACAACAAAAACAACAAAAACAAAGCAATTATATATTAAAAAATCCTCTTAATGTTACAGGAGCATCCCTGAACAGAGCAGATTTTCAGTAATCTGTGCGTTTCTTTGCGGAATTCCACCCAGAGGCCGCCCATCACCGAGGGTTCGCCTGCGATTGACGGGGGGAAGAGGGCCAGCTGCCTCGTTAATGTCCCTCTGGCTCCGCCCCCTGCAGCACTCAGACTTGACGAGCAGGTGTCACAGGACTCCCAGAAGGATAGCGTGTGGCCCGGGCTACACTTTATCTGACACGTCCAGACGCCTGATTAGTGGAGCGCCAGTGCTAGGCTGGGACCAACTAGTCTATTCCCACCTGCTGGCCTGGAAGCGCTAGCCCAGCGCTAGCACAGCGCTAGATACCGCCATGTCCTCAGCTGGCACGCCATCTTCTTAGAGGATTTCACCCTCACTGGTCTAATTCTGCTGACAAAAATTAAAAGATTTAAGAGTTGAGAGGCAACAAACGATGTCAGAAAAGAGCTCCACAATTAGACATTTAGCGCAGAAATTAGGGTCGGGGGCATGATTCTGTATCGCCTGAAAACAACACATTAAGTTTGGATTCTGTGCTGAGAAATGAGCAGGGTGGACAGCCCTCTTTTTCGGGGAAGTTTGCAGCTGCCACGCTACCATGATGCGGACGCAGCGCATCCTGGTCACGTGACAGGAAGATCCAGCTTCCTGTGGGCGCCCCCCAGGGGAGTCTGGGATTCCTGGTCCTCCAAACTGAGGCCACATCTGTTCTCTCTGGCATAACCTGCTGACGTGCCCACACACGAAAGCATGTGCTCAAAAATGAAATTTCCACGTTTAATTTAACTTTAATTCGTACGATGAGAGAAATGGTAAACTCGATTAGTGTAATCAAAATATGAACAAGACCTGCAGCTGTAGACAATTTTATTTTTAAAACTAAAATTCAGTGAATAGTGTTTTGTGCCAAAAGTCATTGCAAGTGATTGCCATAAACCATGCAAGAAGCATGTTGGTTGTCGAGAGATGCGCCATTTTTGAGTCAGAAACCTGCCAAAAAGCAATATTGCTTGCATGCTTCAACAGTACCGAGAACATTCAAGGTCTTTGTGTTACTTTCACAGTGAGTCTGTACTCTGTTGAGAAGCTTGTTAGCCGTGTCATGTATGAAAAGCGCCAAGAGGAAGTGATTAACATGGTGCTAATCATTAAGGGACTCTGTCCCCTCTCTCCCGTGCCAGTAACTCAGGGCGATCCAGGCAGGCTGTTCTCTCAATTCAGCTCCGGTACCCAAAGATGTCAGCTGAGGCACGAATCAGGGACAGAAATCTTTCTCCCCCATCTGTCTCTCTCAGATCACGTCCAGCCACTGCAAGCTATTCTCCCCCCCCCCCCAAACATCTTTTCCTACAAGACACCCAATGCATATTTTCCAAATGAATTTGATAGGCGGCGAATGGTCCATCTCCACATTACTATGACAAACTCTTTTCTCTTGGACCTGAATGGGTCCTTTGTGGGCCTGGTCGTTACCCTGAATGGGCCTCGTTCTGGTTCCAGGGCCGGGACCAGCTGCCTCTTCAAGCTGATGTCTCTCTCCATGCGGTCGGCTGCGGGCGGAAAATGAAATCTCTGCGTGCTGGTGCCGTTCGTTAGGGCCTCATACGCGCGCTGCAGCCTCCTGTGTGCTGAACGTCGCGAGCGAATCTTTCGACTTTAATACAGCTCCCCTGTACGCGCAGTTCAGTTACAAAAACGATTCGTTGTTCAGGGAAAATATGGATTGCTAATTGAGTTTGGGTTACTAATGCTGACTTTCTGTGTAACTAACAAAAGGTGTGGTTCCTCTGCCATTTATGGTGGATCCCGCTGTGTTGCCTTGTCTCACCGTGAACTCCACCCGGCACTGTTACTACAACATAATCAGAACATAGGAAGTCTGTTTCTGTATAGTCATTGATCATTTTTTCTATCACTTTTTCTATGCTTCTCATTGAATAAAGGTTCTTCAGTTTGATAGGATTTAAATTGTACCTCGATTTATGACTGGCAATTCTGCATAACTTAACTGCGCGAGAACGTTTATTAACTATACGCTTGTGCGGTTATCTATTGTATCTGCTTCCCCTGTTTAAGGCGTGCTGTGCTGCCGCTGAGCCTCTTCCTGTCGTTTAAAGACACCCTCCTTACAGGTCTTTTTATTCACACTTTCCATATCATCTGTCAGGCAGCTTTGGATGTGAGCATCTGCTATGTGAATACAGAGGAGCAAAAAAAAAAAAAAGTGTTTCAAATTTTTCAGAGAAAAATTATAACATCAACAACACGCAGCACCCCTCTACAATCCAGACTGAAAAAAAACTGTGTTTCAGGGTCGGGTACCAAAACAAAAAAACCCTCATTTGTTTACATTTTTGAGTCTTTGGATTCTGCCCTATTCAAAAAAATAAAATAAAAAAGATTGCATGTACCAGGTATTTTTAGGTCAATGCAGAACAATGCACTTCAAAAAATGTTTTTTTTCCTGGGGCAGTATGTAGTTCACTGAAGCTCTAGCTCTGACGTTAACGTAAAATAAAATATCAGGGCGTGTATTCCACCCCATGATGCTGGAGTCATACAGCCGTGCAGGAGACACCACATAACCTATATGCAGATGCCAGACGCAGTGATGCTCACCATTACTGTGAAATAAATTATCATAAAGGGAAAAAATGCAGTCGCTCTGTGAGAAGTTGCGTGTGTTTAACATGTACCGAGTGTCACTTCAAATATCCAGCCGCGGCAGCGAGCGCGATTAATATTCCTGTACTCTCTCCAGTCGTGTTATTGGGGAATATTACCCGCCGCGCCTGTTGGAATGTCTTTTAAAAGGCAAACATGACTGCGCTCGGAAAAGCTCTCGGGCAAACGGCTCAGTTTAAACGGATCCCGCGCTAATGGAATGCCGTAGTAATTGGGAATATTGTTTTAGTTTTTATTGTCTATTTATGAAGTTTTGAGAGGGGGAGAGAGAGAACGCACTGAATTTTAAACGCACGCACAAACATCAATATTAAAATAGACAAATGATGGTGCTAGAAGTGCCTTTTGTAAGTAAATGTGCACGTCTCTCCCTGGGCTGGTACGCCTGGAGCAAATATGATAAAGAAAGAGAGAGGCCGTCTGGACCGGAGTGACATTAAATTAAATGAGAAAGGGCGGGCCCCTGGGACGGGGCCCCAGGTAAGGCCATGGATTTTGCCATTAATGAGAGAAAGAGGCTATTGAACCTTGCGGAGCTGTGTGGACCGGCCTGTCCCTCCTGTTGACCCAGGACTGGCGTAGTGTAATATCCACCTTCCCCGCGCCCTTCATTCTGAAATGCTAATAACAATTAGATCCATAAATATAATTCTAAATGGCCTCGTGGCGCGCAAGTCGTGGTGGGGAATGTGCAGCGTGAAATATTGATTATTACACGATTTAACCCCCCTGCCCAACACACATGCATGCACGCACACTCACCCACACACACACGCACGCACACACATCTCACACATCTCACACACGCACACACATCTCACACACACACATGCATGCACGCACACACACTCACCCACACACATCTCACACGCGCACACACATCTCACACATCTCACACACGCACACACATCTCACACACACACATACGCACGCACATGCACACACACATACACACACACGCACACACATCTCACACACACACATACTCACACACGCACACACCTCACACACACACAAACATTCACGCGCACACGCACACACATGCACGCAGGTCCTCTGCTTCGTTGTGTTCAGCATTGCTCCGCACCCTTAAATTATGCTCACGAGCAGGTTTAGGACGCACACGCTGAAGGGAACGTGTGGATGTTCCTGTTCACTATCAGCAGAAAAATAAAAGCGATTCTGACGCGGATGCGTGTGAATGACCAGGGGCCCGAGATCACAGCGTTTCGCTCTGAAACGGAGCACAGCCACGTCTGCACTGTACTGACTGAGCACACCCTGCCGCTTTCTGAAATTCGCTGTGCTAGAAGCCAGCCTTACCGATAGTGTATGTATGCGCCAAATAGGTTTTTCTCCCTTTAATTTCATAAATTTCATAATTTCTCATGCCTCATATCGGTCTTGTGTATGTGTGTATGGAGGGTGTGTGTGTGTGTGTGTATGCGTGAATATGTATATAAATATGTGCAAGAAAAAAAATCATGTACAAAAAGACAAATTTTACTCATATAAATATAAGCATTTTTATTCATGCTGAATGCCCATAAAATCACCACGAAACACTTGTCATTCTGAAAGATGGAAATATGAATATGAATATATATATGAATGAAATATGAATCCTCATGAGCAGAGAGGAGTAGATGTGACTCCAGCAGTGCAGGGGGTCTTTGTTTCCGTTGGACTGCAGCGAACGTTCCGGAATGCAGCTGATGTTCTGAACGCGGTGCTCAGCCGCGCTGATCCACGGAGAATAACCTGAACGCACGAGCTGAGCATTACGGCTGGACTGTCAACACCACTGTGTGACTCCTCGCTGCCAACGTCTCTCCGTGAACTTCCTTCAGCAAAAACCAGATCAATAAAAAAAAACCTACACAATTCCAGTACATACTGAACTGCACCTAGAATATATCTAGTATCTAAATTAAACAACAGACAGACAGAGAGAGAGAGAGAGAGTGAGAGAGGCATCACCACACGATGGCATCACATACAACAGATAACGGATAGCTGGCCTTACTTGCCATGCAGAAATACAGTAAATTGGTTCATTTTATCCTTTGAATTTGTTCCATGTCTTTATTTTGCAAGAGTTATGTTAAAAAAAAAATAAATTAAAAAAAACACCTATAATTAATGATGACATGATAAAATTGTCAGTTGTGTGCATTTTCTGTTTTAACATGATCAATACCGTGGTATATTTACAATAATACACAAGCCTGCTATGATGTGTACTGGCTCACATAAAATAATAATTATAATAAAAATAAATAAATAACTGTTGATGTGATCTCAGGAGTCAGGCAGATTATTGTAGAACAAGAACACCAAAAATGTTGCATTAAAAACAGTTAAAATGCAAAAATGTGTAATAATAGATTAATGGTATATGCAGGTTAGAAGGTTAAAAAAAAATAAGTCCCTGACAGTAAAAATACACAGACTATAACTTTGTTATTTGTTCATTAAAATTGATTACCTTTCTTAAACACAGTCCCCTGCTGAGCCATTTTTACTCCTCCTTAATGACTACTCCTGGAACCATCAACTGTTTAAGGGAGTAGTCCTGCCATATATGACAGTAAAGATGTTCCTCTGTCTTTCCTCATACTGTGCCCATCTTAAATGCGAATCCCATGTGGCCAGCGTATTAGAGAGTGGTGGTACTCCGGCTCTATACAAGCACACAATGACCAGGGCAACAGTGAAGGGGGGGGGGTTGGGGGCGACTCAATCGCACGTCATTTTAAAGTGCTGCTCATTCCTCTGCACTGGTCTCTGCGCAGGTCCACGGTGGTCCATGAAATCGTGGAGGATAAGAACCTGTCCTCAGTGTGCTTGTAATGTTTTTGCTTATTTATTTGATTAACAGGCTTGTCAATTTCAGTCAGGGCCTCCCTCTGTCAACTGATTGCGTTTAATTGCGTATGAGGGGACAGTTCAGTTTCTGGGGTTTTATGATATAATTTCAGTTTTTAGTGCATGCTTTCGATTGGCCCAGACGGTTTCCGTGGGCGATGAAGGATATTTCAGCTATTTAGTGAAGTTTCTGATAATCTGCCAGCTTTACGTTGGCAGGTATCTGGTATGCTGGGGTTTGTGGTCTCTCTGCATTAGTAAGATTTAGGCCCCGGTCCATTTCCCATTCGCCCTTATTATTACAGATAAACGCTACTGTTGCACTTTTTCAGTGCAAGCATGTTTTTAAAATTAGGTTTTTGTGGATAGAATAACATGTCAAACTGCATTCATTTAGAGAGAAAAACATTCTGTGTGCATTTAAATACATGTAAATAAATGCTGTCTGCGTCCAGGCCACAGTCACTGTTAAAAATCATTTTATTGCTTTTTTCTTCCCTCCTAATTGTTTCCTATAGACCCCACAAACATTTGATGGTTTGCTTGGTTCAATGAGTCTCTGTCGGCTTTCCTGACAGTCTGTTTATTATGCCGGAGTCTGCCTTTTCTCTTATGGAGGCCTGCAGAGGTGGTTCTGAACAATGCAAATGAATGGAAAAAACACAAGATGGATTAATTAACTTAATTAATTAACTACAGAAGGTAAAAAAAAAACTAAATTCCTCTTTGGGACATTATTTTGACCTAAACAGAAGTAAAGCAGAAGAGATTGATTTTTTTCCCCCACAAACGTTTTTAAATACCATCGCCTGCATTACTGGCTTGGCCAAAATTAGTAACCGGTATTAATTGATTTACTAGATAATAACACAAAACAACCAAAGGACAGTTATACTTTTTTTTTTTACAGCCTGTATCTTTTTCACGTAAACTGCTCGCATATACTGTATAAACATTAGCCTATATTACATCACGAAGTTCTTATATTGAGGCTGTTTATTCCTTTATTTTAAGTGGTATCCTGACCACAACAGTATATATATATATAAGGAATTGCAATGCCTTTAAATTCATGGCAATTTCCTGGTCTCAGCTGTAATTAAAACCTTTTCACAGGCATTCCCGGTAAATAATATTATAAGGCACATTTCACGGAGGAATCCCGAAAAGAAACATGATTGGCAGACGTCCATTTTTAAAATCCTGAGGTGCATTGTGGGAACGATGTAGATGCTGTGAGAGGTAGAAGATTGATTTAATTTTTTAATTGTCAAGGGTTGTTAAATAATTGTCTTCTAATGACAAAAAGTCAGATCGCTGAAAATTCATTAGCGGCGTCTCTCATTTACTCTGAACGGCTGCAGTAATTGTGCCGTCTTTTCTGACATTACAATACACAACGGGACGGAGCGGATTTATCTGCGCTGGCTCCACGAACTCGCGGAAAAGCGCCGTAACTGCGCCCCACACACGGTATCTGCTTTGAATAAACTGCCTCCAGATACGTGTTTATCGTTCTCTGCTTTGTGCTTCGCTGTTTTATGCTTTTGCTTAACGGTCCGCGCGCTTAACACGTCCAGTACACTGATCCGATGCGTTCTGCCTTTGAGCCAAAATGAAGTAATTATACCGCGTGTCTGCTTCCTCGTGCTGCTGGAGTGAGTGTCATAGTTCAACACAAAGCAAATCATGAAGAGCACCCCCACAGAGGTGCCGAAGCACACACACTCCAGTTCACCGACTACCCAACACACTCCAAACCACACAGCACATCACAGGACAACTGTGGCCTGTTTCAAGACACTCTCTCAGTCTCTCTCTCTCTGTCTCTCTGTCTCTCTCTCATGCCAACGTGAGACCTGTTAGTGCAGGTGAGCAGTTAGGGGAAATTTGTGCAGCACCCTGAGGACACCTGGCTACCTTATAGCCCAACTACCATCATGGGGTATGCATGTTGCTTCAGACTTGTGATGTCAAGCATTTATTTGATGGTTGCACTTAAATCCCAATCCCATGTCAGACACCCATAAATGCTAGGACACCCTTTTCTGCATGCTTTCTATAAACAATCATCAGACGTACCAGAAAAAAATACATATTTAAAACCCCTCCCCTGTAACCCATTCTCAGTGCCTGCCCAGGCAGGTGATATTGAGTCTTTCAGTGTAACAGATTGCAGGCACTCCTTTATCCACCTGTCAATCAAACTCCTAACAGTAGGTATGGACTTGGTGGCACCGTGTGCAATACACTGTATAAACGAAGCTAATGCGATTTTATGAAGGGGAGCGCTCTGTTTCTTTATGCGTCTGTCACTGGTGATATGCATTGTATTTATGCAGTAGCGTTGTATTCAAGCCAAAGGCCCCTAGGGGACAGTAAAGTAAATCTTTAAATTGCGAGATATAGCGTTAAAGTGTGCGCTATGAGCCTGTTTGTCCGCTAAGTCACCCGCGAGCTCTCGAGAGCAGATATCTGATGGTTCTATGCTAAAGGAATTTTAAACTCTCCCAGTATTAGACTAAAAATCTCTGTCTTTAGTTGTGAAATAATTGTGACTCCAGTTCCATTTAAATCTCTGTCCTTAGTGTTCATCAGGGAGATGTGATGAGCAAAGCAACATGAACTCATCTCAGCCCAATGTCTAAACCTGAAGTGATGTCACTGAACTTGCTTCCTTTTAAATAGTGCTTTACATTAATAAGGAGACCTTTTTACAGAAACGTTGTGATTAAAGGGGAAATATGGAAACGGGTGTTTTGAAAGGTCGGTTTGATCTTGGAACGTTGTCACTTATTGCGTTTCAGTTCGGTGCTCAGGCTGCCCAGCTAATATGGCGTACCTGCTCACAGAGCTGCTACATGCCGCAGGAATCTGGATAATCTGGGCCAGGTGAACAAACTGCTTACACGATAATGTGACTTGTACAAAATGTTCAGCGGCATGTTCTGTGACAAGCGTGCCTACACCTTAATCTTCCCTGAGCCCGGTTAATCTCAGCTGTCTAAAACCTGCACGTGTGGGACAGGTAAAGGGCTCACACCTGAGAAACGTCGTAATGCCTGTCCCAGTGTTCCAAACCCGGACTGACGTTTAAGTGAGGCATGTAGAGCGGCTAATCCCCCTTCGTTAATAATGCGCAGAGGATCCTGTTCTGCTAATATCCGTAGCCGTAGCCTGTCGGCAAAAAAATGTCACTTTTCACAGATGTACGTGAAAATTAGAGCGCATTTTAGCTTCCTCCATCCCCACAGGTGTGCAGATGGAGACACTTGTGCGGGACAGAGTCTCTTAATCACACCTGAAACCTCGAAAGTCTTCCCACGTTTTGCCATTAAGAGTTCCAATGTCAACACAGGCGACACACGAGGGAACCGCATGATATTTATATTAAAAGGTGGCGATAAAAAATTACAGCAAATAGCATGTGCTAATTTACAGATGTGTTCATACACAGACGCACACATGCACATGCCTGTGTACACACATACATGCACACAAACATATATACATACATACGTACACACACACATGCAAGCACACAGATGTTTTTTTGTTGCACTAAACCTATACCTTTGGCATACATTGCCATTGGTCCCTCCATTGGAATGCCGTAAACAGGAAGCTGTTCTGTCCAGCCCTCCCCTGCTGGGGAAACAAGGCGAGCGCAAGCAAGTCCTCCGCTACCTTTCAGAGAGAGTAACCAGGATGCAAATGTGCCATTTTGTGTGGGACATAGCTGCCTCTGATTCCAGCAGAAACACTAAGCAAAAAGCAGAAACTGTTAATTCCCCTCCGACTCCACGAGAAGCTGACTTCCTTTTCCTTCCAAAAATATTAATCAGGTGACAAAACCTTTTAAAAAAATGCAAACAAACCATTTAAGCGTATGTAAACAAAACCTTGCCTAAACATCACATAGAGACTTAAATCTTATTAAGCTATTTGTAAATTATGGTAATTACGGCCGTGTGTTACTAGGGAGGTCCCCCGAGTCGTTATTAACAAACTTTCTGACAAACCAAGCCTGAGAGACTGGTCTCTAGTTAGTCTTTTTGGATGGTAAACTCATACTTTAATGGGCTGCTTCGCATCATTATGATGCTGTGAAGTGCCGTCTTTAGTGTAAACATCCGTCCTAATGCCACATCTCAAGACTAATAGGAGATTAAGAAGGATGTTTAGGGAGGATGTTATAATTATATATGCCCAATCCGATGACACTGGAGAAAAGCCACTGTCCTTTAGTTGCACTATGGAGCCACTTTGCTAATAGGTTGTGTACTAGATACATTTTTATCTGTTGGTATCATTCCATTTGTACTGTATTATTCCATTATGTATTTGCCCTGGTTATTGAGTTTGCTTTGCCATATAATATTTAATTCCTTATTGCATGCTGTTATTATTCCGCCACAGTGTTATATGCCATGCTATAGTTTAAACAAGATTATATGACTGGCGTGCTTCACCACATTATTAAAGTGTTCTCATTTTTATTATTATTTTATTTTTCACAGTCTGGTTGCCGTATCGATGTGCATAACGTCCTATCGCGCTGGTTTTTGTGTTGAGCCGTGCAGAGCGCTCTGTGTCAGCCGGGGCAGAGTGGGCTGGTGTACTGTGTAGCCGGACTGACGCACTGGTCGATGGGGCGGGAGAGAAGGCAGCTGTCCTCTCTGGGGACTCCCCGCTCCACAGGTCCCACGGTCCCAGGTTCTTCTGCAGGCCTGTCCAGCCCGCTAACCCCCCCCCCCCCCCCCCGCGGTTCACCCTTGAAACATGATCTGGATGACATTTCGCAAACTCCTGGATGAATGCTAGCCGGGTCCAGCCGCGCGGAGACGGGCCGTGTCACGCGCAGATCAATAAGGGGGGGGGGGGGTGGGGGGCTCATCAGCCGCGGCGGAGCGCGGGAGGGGCTGCGGTGCTCGGGGGGGGGGGATCTGGCATGCGGGCGGAGGCTGCGCGTGCACGGACTGTTCACCCCGCCGCCAGCGCCTAGCCCTTCACACCGCTTCCTCTGGGGCCGCGAGGCTCCGGGGCTGTCCGTGCTCCGCGCGAGGGCGGGGGGGTCACTCAGGTCAGCATCACGCGTCATAATAAAAAAAAATATCTGGACCGCTCACTTCATAAATGTTATGACAACGTAAATGCCAAACATTCAGGTTTTGAAAGGAGAGGTTAAATAGGGTCTAAATAGGGTTAAGAACGCGCACTTGCTAGCATGCAACTTGTTGCCTACATTTACATTCACCAGCTGCATCGGTATACTGCGTATGTATGGCACTTAAATGTCATAAGCAATCACTGTGGGTGTTTCAGTGTGCAATAAGATTACTATCCCTATTACTCTTGCGCTACATTGTTTAGTGCCATGCAAACACAATGATATAAGCCTTTTACTGAGCATTAAGAGGCTCCACGTGCACATCAGTATGATGTACGCACTTTGCTCCTAAGGATAACTGCTATGCACCGTGTGTGCTAGCTAAACAATAGCCGCTTATATTTCAGTGCTATATTTCAGGTTGATACTCAGTCACTGTGATCTCTGCTCCTGTTGTGCTGCTGATGCTTCTGGGAAATGCAGTTTATCTGCATTATCTTGTCATGATGTGCTTTTAAGTCATTCTGTATTGAAAGCCAACCAAAAGAAGTATAAAAAGTAAAGTATTAATAAAAGTAAATATTATAATAATATATGTTTCCTCAGGTAAATGTGCTAATGATATCACTTTGTGCAGCAGTGCAAAGGAGTATAGCTGTGTATAGCTATGAATGCTGCTTGCTGACTCTGTGTGTGTGTGTGTGTGTGTGTGTGTGTGTGTGAGCGAGCTGAACTGTGCTGTTATCGTCTCTCTGGTCTGTGCTGTTCCCAGGCGGTGCTCTGTGCTGTTATCGTCTCTCTGGTCTGTGCTGGTCCCAGGCGGTGCTCTGTGCTGTTATCGTCTCTCTGGTCTGTGCTGTTACTTCAGACTACCGCCAAACTACTGCCGTTCGCCTCCTAACGGGGAGGAGAATATGAGCCCCGCTGAGTAACCCAGGGGTTAACTTGTCTTCCTCCGTCCTGATTTTCATTTTTTAGTGAACCTGTGCAGTACAATATTGTATTTAATACAAATTCTAGTGGTCTTGTTATCCTCAGTAAACCAATGTGTTACCGCACTTTAATTTTCATTACAGGTAGGCAGTTTATTTACATTCTACTTTTTTTTTTTTTTACAATTGCCCTTTTTTTTTGCTTAACATTTTTTAAAGGGGAAATGGACAAAAATTTAGGTCACTACAGATGAATGTGAGTTGTACATCAGATCACATCCACCCTGCAAAATTGCTTCCATCCGCACTGGCTATTCGGACTTCGGTTCCTCGACTCAGATAGCGAGACGTGTTTGCTGTAGGTGTCGTGCTGGAGAACGGTGTCCTTGTGGGGACATGCAGTGCTCTTGTGGGGACGTGCAGTGCTCTTGTGGGGACGTGCAGTGTTCTTGTGTAAATATCAGTCGCTCGGTTTGTTCAGCTCGGTGTGCTGTCGTTTGGCCAGGGCCCTGAGACCCGGAGAGCATATAGATTTTCTGATCCAGGACAGGAAATGCCCACTTAAAGTGCTCCCGTGGCTCGCAAAACACCAAGAGAAAGCACTCTCTGCTCACCCCAGCTGGGAAACGTGTTGTGTTGTCAGGGGCCAGGCTGTTGTCAGAGCCAAATTAGGTATCCTTCTCTATTATTTATGAGCAAGTCATTTAGATGTACTCAATTCTAACCTATCGGTGACCTCCTCACATCGGGTTCAGGGTATTACTGAAGACACAGGCAGGCTGATTGGCTGTCCTGGCCACAGGCTGGCCACTGCAGTTCGACTTCTCCGTACTGACAGGGCCTGGAGTCCGGTGTGTGGGTGCACGGTCTGACTGGCTAATAATTTCCCCAAGCGATGCGATGGATTCGGGGGCAGAAGTCGCCGCAGTGTCAGCTATCTGCAGGCTAGAGAAATCACAGCCCCAGCTGAGAGAGAGAGTCACTAGCAGAAGACTCATAACATCACAGGTCCATCGCAGGTCCCGCTCAGAACAGGAGCGACTGAAGTTCAGCTGACCCTAAATACTGAGAGGAATGGCTCGCACGTCTTCACGCTGGATGTATTCTGTTTTTCCCCCCCCAAGAGATTGTTATGAGATTCCGGACAATATTGCAGAAATAATAAAAAAAAAAAAAACATATTTGAAATAGTTTTTATAACTTGTATCGAGAACTACTACCTTATATTCTTTGGCTGTTATACTCATAAGGAACCTAGCCCTTTGGCTGGCTCACGCCAGAAAACATTGCATTCAATATCAACATTATGTGCAAGATCTACGAAGGGGGAGGTATTAAGCTGCTGAATCCTTTTAACGGTTAATATTTACAAAACATTATGCTGGGGGAAAATGGGCGGCTCAGAACTCCTTAAAGTATTCTGGACCAAATAATTTTACCCATCGCTCAATTTACGTTAGTTCAATGGCTCTGTATAAAACATACATGAACTAATTACTGTGGATAGGTCTTAATTTAATGGATGTTAAACAGCTTGTAGACATCTGGTAGAAAGCTGAAAAGGGTCATTCAGAATTTATCTAACTTAATTAAGGGGAGTGACTTAGTGAGCTTGTCTGGGAATCCTTCGCTGTCAGTGGTGAATATGCAGAAATTAAATCCACCTGCCAAACTGTCAATTTCAAGCCCGGTGGTTGCGTGAAAACGGCATCACTGGAAGAAATCAAGCATCGCCTCGTCCTGAGCTTCCTGGCACCAGTTCAGCTGCTCATGCAGAGGTGGCTAATTTTGCATGCAAATTTCAGTCAATAAGCTCCAAGCAAGACATCCCAGGATATTTCTAAGGATCTGACAGTTGTTCCCCCCCCCCCCCCACACTCTTGAATACCAAGTAGACGGGAGTTGAAATTCAGTCACCCATTTGCTTGCACATTGCATATGCACGCCATCCACCCCCCCCCCCACCCCTTGCCACAAAAATATAATGAGAAGAGCTCCCCACCCCTGCTGGCGTTCCCCCCGCCGTCCTGAGAGGGGTTCTCTCGAGCTGCTCATCGCGCTGATGGCTTGATTGAGGGGGGGGCTCCGTGGCACCAGAACCCCGCCTCTCTCTGCTTGTATTTTTTTTTTTGCCCTGTCGTTTGCCCCCCCCCCACTCCAGTTCCAGTTTCCAGCGTCGATCCCCCCACTCCAGTTCCAGTTTCCAGCATCCATTCTGCTCCATTACATTACATTGCAGGCATTACATACATAGCATTTGTATCCATTCATACAGTAGGATATATATACTGAAGCTATTTGGGTTAAGTACCTTGTTCAAGGGTACAACGGCAGTGTGTCCTACCTGGAATCGAACCTGCAACCTCTAGGTTACACGACCGGTTCCTTTCCCATACTGCCCTGCTGCCCTCTCCGGAGTCTCCAGCCTTGATGAGCTGCCTCCCTTTCCACAAGGCCCCCGTTCAGAGGCCTACAGTCCCTCCTAGTTTAGGCCAAAGATGGTGGAGCAACATGAAAAAGATACCCATGTTATAATACAAGCCAATGAAGTGACAGTGACAACAAGCTTTAGTATTTGATGAATATTTTATGTGAATATTCAGGTACAATGCAGTAATTAACTGAAACTATGATCCTGAGAGATAGCTGGAAAGCGACCTTGTTAGTCTGTTGGTCATGCAAGAAAGACAATGAGACGGCATGAGTAAATTAATTTTTATAAGCTATTCAATCCGGCTAGTTAACTTTCCAAACAGTTTTCAAACCCACATTGCTGCAAAAGGATGCACCTTGTAGGCTGAGGAGGTGATATATAAATCTTTATATAGTAGTAAGAGGATGCTACCATGGCATTATTACCACAGTCTACGCAAATACTTATTTATGTCATCAATGGACATTACACAATTGGTGTCTTATATAGTCTTCTTACGGAGTTTTTTTCCCTCCGTTTCCTCCATGCAGTAAGTATCTGGCTGTTTTAAAACCCATTTGCGCTCACGACGAGCTCTTATGGAGTCCCACGTCCATAGGAAAGGCACACCGTCCCCACCTTTAGCACCGCGGCTGCCGGTTCTGTGCGCGTGCACGGAGGTTGAATAAAGAAATAATGCGAAGCATTATTCATTTATCCCTCAGCTCGGCTAAATTGCTCGGGCTAATCCATTTTTATGAAGCGTATCATGCGAGGCTGCCGCCATTTGACTTGCGAACACGCTCCCCGTCACCCCATTATCAAGCACAAAGGAGGACTATTTCGCCTCTTTGTTAGATCTTTGTCAAGACAGTTAAAGAGACGAGTACATGCCTGCTGGGTGTATGCCCCCCGGCAATGTCTCCCTCTAATTCAGCCCTCTCTGCCCTCTAGTGTGCATGTTACCTTTCAAACAAAATTATTCTTCCTATTCGGCTGCCTGATGATAGACCGCGGCGAAGTGTGTGACATCCAACGCACTTCAAGGCCCGGCATTTTCATTTCATTTCATTTTTTTTTTTCAATTACTCACTCGTTCTAAGAATAAATTAGCACCAGCCGCATCTCCTCGTGCGAGGCATTATATTTATCACAGCACGTGTCATTCAGCCATACAGATGATGACAGCCTCTGTTGCACGGCCATATGGCATTCGTTAGAGAACATGCGACGGAATCATCTGCTATAAATCACTCCTGAACCATTTCATTCGCAGTTCAAAAATACACCGCGGTTCCTCTCGCGCATGTCACCGCGTAAAAGAGTAAAACTACAGCCGACTTTGATCTGGACAAACATCTGTCGCGGAGGGCATGTGTACCCAAATCGTTTGAGTCAGTTCGTGCCTCGTGCGGTGTAGTGTGTTAATCGGTTAATTAATCCTTGGTTATTAACTTATCAATCAAATTAAATCTAAATCTTGCAACGGATAAAACATTCCTGGGAAGGAAAATGTGAATAAATGGAATGAAAACACACAAATACAAAACAAAATTATTTTTAAAATTCTTCTAATTCCGTCCTAGTGTAGTTACTGTACATGCTCAAGTATATGAACACAATGATTAAAAAAAAAAAAAAAAAAAAAAAAAAAAAAAGGATTTCTCGAAAAATCTCAACTGACGCAATGCTTTGAAAATCTTACCTGTGCCTATAGGTGTCTCTACCACATGCTTTTCAAATGTGATAGTTTTGGTATTTTGGGGTTTAGTTAGCCATACTGGCTAAGAATACCTGGGTAAGATACAGGAAGAGCTTTTATTGGCTATCTATGTACACCTCTTTTACAATGTCCAGCATGGAGGTTTCACCTGTTTCGCAGACTTCACAAAAGGCCTGCCAGCCTGTCTTCAGTCTTGGAGGACTTTAAGCCTTCTTCCTGTTAATATAAAGTCTCTCAGGAACATTTAACTTCATTTGTTTTCAGTATTTTTTTATTGGTAATAATGGAACATAGGTTGTGTCACCACACAGATGGTAATTAGTAAGATATTCCATTCCACCTATGTATGTGGAGAAATAAGCATTGTAAATTAAGCTGCAACATTGAGAAAAGATGAGAGAAATATTGCATAAAATATAAATAATGAAATAAAAACTCATATTTTATTCCCACAATTTGAAGTTGTTTGAAACACAGTGAAATAAATGAATTGAAAATACAAATATAAATATATATCCACTTACACAGTCCTGTCACTTATGTTTAGAATGTATGCGTCCCAGATTTAAATCAGCAAACAAATCGATAAAATTAGCAATGTTTACCACTGAGCAACTGGGCGATCAATTAAGTTTATGCTTTTTATTTATGAGGGACAGCCTGTCAGCTTGCTGAGTGTGCATTTGAGCGCCTTATTATTTTTCAGGTCCCCTGTTTTTTTTAAATTTTTTTATGGAACTTCAAATGAGGCCGGGGGAAAAGCGGAATTCCAAAACAAGTGAAATGCTCAGGATTGGAAAGGAGACGCACACGGGCACGTTTGCCAAATCAGCGGTTCTGCCCCTCCAGAGAGCTGGAATGAAGGGAACTCGGGGTCCCAGATGAAAACAAGGCCTCTGGCTGGCCTGTTCTGCAGCACACCGCTCAGCTAGTCCATCTCCAGGGGGTTTAAAATATATTTTTGAAAGCGTGTTCTCGTATTTAATCGCCAACGGACAAATATCATTGAATATTTTCTCGCTGTACTGAAGACAGAGAGCAGGCTTTTGCTCTCCTGAATGTGTGAGACTGTAAGGTAGTATGGTATGCAGGATCTAATTTGTTGAAAGAGTAGATAGTGTAATATTTATGTACCACCTTCCCAGGTCAGCTGACCTTTTGCAAACAGACAAGAAGAGCACAGCGAAGGCGAGCTCTGAAAGTTAACACTCTTAGCCTTTGCAAATGCAAAAAAAAAAAAGAAGTTTGTTACATTACATCCACACCCTCATTTGTCTTCTCAACGTGTCACATCCAATTATATGTCATATGCACATCATGTGAACGCAGCCTACATACCAAATACTTCAGCTGGAAGAAGCAATTAGGCATTCTTCTGCAGCCTGGGATTTGGTACCTTGACGCTGCCTGGATAATGTGGTGGATCCCTGGTCATTTGTACTGTAGGAACCCCCCATACACTGAGCCATATGCATCAATATGCCATATGTACCTGCAGACATACAGAGACAGGGCGGACATGCGAATCCCTTCGCGTTTCACCCATTGTTTATTTAGATGCTCTATCAGACATGCTACAAACTTTTCCCCTTTCTTCGGATCAAATATGTATATATATATGAGTCAATTCAGGTCCCGTACAAATAAATATGATTTTTTAATGGGTTGTATTTTGTTTGTAGTCAGACTCAGTGCTCTATGGGCTGGATAATGAGGCAGAGTCTTTTCAGCTGCATGGTCCAGCCCAAATCAGAGTTTACATGCTGTAGTCAGTGAGCGTGAGCAGTGCGTCGCATTGGCATTAATGACAGTAGTGTGTAATGTGCCACTGCGTTGTTTCATATGGAGCGTTAGTGGGACACCGCCCGACTCCCCGAGCCTCGCTCTTCCGAGATCACATGATCATCAGATGAAACGTCTGTGAACATTTGGTCCCGTTTCATTGGAAAGACGTGTCGGCTCGTCCCACGTCATTTATCTTCCGCGAAGAACTGATTCATCACATTCACACACATTGGCAATGCTGTTAAACAATACGTCTCAAAAATCCCCAGCGCCGGGATTTGGATTTCTTACCGGAAATATTTACCCAAAGCGATTATTAAAATCCCCGCCAACATAAATCTCTGCCACTGCAAATAGTTCAGCCCTATAAAGTTCCTGATGCATTCAAACTGGCACTGTTCACGCGAACCCATTTAATGCGTAAACAGTGACGTGCAGACACAGAAGACGCCTGCATGTGCAGAGAGCTCCGGAGCTGGCTTCCACCTAATTAAACACAGTTCCTGTTTCTGCTGGGAATCAAAGCGTTGACAAGACTCTATCCCGAAACCAGGCTAGCGCGCTACGCTACGCGCCGAGCGAGAGAGAGAGCGAGCAACTGACAAGTATCGAAAATGCACCCAATTACCAAACTGCAATTAGTTTTTTTTATTCATGTTAATGGCTAATTACGGGGGAAAAGAACGCCACACTCAAGCATGCACTTTCAAGTTATTATTAGGGCCCCAAAGAAGTGTGCTGAGGATAGTCTGGCTCCACTGAGGGTTTTCCACCTGAAATATACAACAGGCCCCGTTTCTGTGCCATTCGCTCCTCATTACTGTAGCCGGATTATGAAGTTCCGATATAAAATATGTCAATGTGCTGAACAATAGAGACTTTATCAGCCTCGTTTAAAGGCTAAGAACACATCTGAGGTTGAATGTGCTATTTCACCCATAGAAGGAATGAGACCAGAGGACTTTTGGAGACGCACACATTTCCTTCCGTGTTTACAATAGGGACGGGCTGTGCCTGGTGAGCAAGTTGTCCTAATTAATACAGTCTTGTGTTGGGAGAAGCTCTGCAGGGAGAGAAACTGAAGATGAAAACATGTCCCTTTGCTATAGAATGTCCGCTGCATAATTACACAGTCAATGTGTTATGTGCCATTGATTAAATAACTGAGAAAATAGTTTGTAATTCAACAATCCCCCGGGGAACATCTGGGCTAAATATGATGATAGCAACCAGATCAATTCTGTCTTCCATTTTAATGCATTTCACTGATATTCTGTGTGTGTGTGTGTGTGTGCACGTGTGTGTGTGTGTGCTTGCATGCATATGTGCATGCATGTGCACTTGCATGTGTGTGATCTGTATGTGTGTCTTTCCATTATTACCTCATATTATTTCCATATTCAGTTGTGCAAAATGTTTGAAAAGGCATATTGACGCTCATTTTTTATAATAACATATTTTAAAAAAAAATTTTACACTCAAACCTTCAGCTGTGCAGACAGGTTCTGGTGAAATATATAAATAAGAATTGCACGTGTGGTTTTACACATTCTGCTGTTGATGTTTGTTTTTTGGATGTGGTTTACAGAAAATCCCCTGCTGTACTCGAGAAATCACTGCTTTTTCTCACACTGGCAAAAAGGCTCTAAGGTTGTAGTGAAATTTGATACACAGCGCTACATTTAACAGACAACAGATAACAGACAAATGGAGAGAAAAAAAATCTATTTGATTGAATTATATTAAAACTTGAAATGCTAAATCATCCCCATCTGAAATATTGTACACAGCATTCACATGTAGTACAAATATACGTTTTAAAAAAAACAATTTGGTTAATATGGAAAATGAATTTACAGTATTTCAAAGAGGTGAGAGGAGTATCATTGCAAACATTTAAAAATTAAGTGCAGAATATAAAGTATTGGACATGAGTATACTCTAAGGCAGGAAACGGCTGAATCAGCAGGACTAACAGACCGTGTGCTATAACGCAGAAACACTCCAGCACAGGAAATGATCCAGCCATGGGACTACAGGAAATGATCCAGCCATGGGACTACAGGAAATGATCCAGCCATGGGACTACAGGAAATGATCCAGCCATGGGACTACAGGAAATTATCCGGCCATGGGACTACAGGAACCAGATCAGCTAGCAGCGCTCTAGCATTCTGTAAACGCAACGAGATGGAATTCCAACAGTCCCGCTAACACGAGGTGTGCCCTCCCTACAGTACCTCTTAAACAAGGTCGCTTTAGTACCCAAACCCCACTCCAAAAAGGCGTCTGGCATCTCCCGTTCGCTAGCTTTGGTGAAAGCGCTCAGAGATGCCGTCGGGGCCCGCTGTGTAAAAAAAAAAGCAGTCGCTTCCCTCGTGTAAATGTCTAGACGTCAACAAAGAAAGCAGAAGGGTTTTTTTCTTCTTTTTTTTTTTTTTTTGGGCGAAGGGATTATTGATGTGGTAGCATCAGTGCCGCAGAAAGCCAGGTCAGCCACGAAGGACAGGAGTCTGTCAGAACAGAGAGACACATGGCGGGGGGGTAAGGGAAGGGAAGGGGGGGGGATTTCTCTTAACGCCTCCTCTCTTGTCTCAATCCCCCCTTTCTCCCCCCAGGAGACCCATACTGTACTTCTACAGGAAGTAAACACAGCAAATCTCCAGTGTAGGCATTCAAATACCCGACATAATTATGACAGCGCCGAAGACACTGAATTAAACAACGCGGCTCATGTATCTTTAAATACACACTCCCAGGCTGCCGAAGGTCTGCAGCGTGAGAGAACCCGAGCCTCAAGTCGCAGCACATTATGCAAGTTAATGGCTGGATTGCATTTTACTTGGTACGTGTTTCCCTGTTAGTTTTAAAAACATGCAAAGGCCCAGCACAGTCTTTTGTTTAGATTTTATTTAATTTTATTCTTTTTTTGCACTTGAAGTTCTCATTTAACCACAAAGAAGATGCATACTACTTTCATTCATACATTCATACAGTTGAATGTAATGTATGTAATTTCCAAACAGGAGCACTAGGGCTTCTGATAGCACATGTCCGTTCTGATTGGAGGTTCAGTCCTGATTATCAGCCCACCAAACGCTCACACCACTGATTGGTTAAAATTAAAATCCCATGTTCATTACGCAATAAATATGGAATACAAATGATCAATACCAAGTCCCCCCATAGTGGACAGTATAAGAGCTCTAGTGTACAGTATATAAGAATAAAAAGGTAGTACTCAGCATATATTTGAAATAAAAATTGAATTCACAAAATATTAGAAATACAAAAGAGCTGGGTGGGGGGAAAAACCCAACACAAGCTTGGAAAGAACAAGTACCATCAAACGTAACTTCAGAAGTTACTGGCACGATATATATGAAATACTTGTCAATGATTAAGATTTAAAAATCTATATATTCTACAGGGTTGACATTTGACACTATATTTGTATTTAAACTGTTTCTAGGAGCAGAAAACACAGTCGTAATCCATCCAGTCCCACTCATTGTAACACATGTGGGATATATTTACTCTGTTTTAATGGGGAGCTAATCTTGGATACCAAAAGCCTCACAAATACGTGACTTTGGAGCCGCTGGGATGTCAGAGCACGTCTTTTTTTCGCCGACGGCACTTTCACGCCAGTTTTTCAGATTTCCCTCTCACTCTTCACAAAAGCGAAAGCTGGGGAAACAGAGAGGGGAAAAAACACTTGTCCTTCTGGCACTTCTCGGGAAAGGAAAGAAAAAAAAAAGCGAGTGAAGACAGAGAAGAGACGTTTCGCTCACGGGGGAATTCCCTCGCGCTTCGCATCAGAGAGGTTTCAACCGTCGGGGAGTCACTCCGGCGCATTAAGCTCTGCAGTCAGAGACAAACTGCTGATGCTCGCTCTCGCGCTTCTGTTCTGTGGCTCAGGGCATCTCGCGCTGACGGAGTCACTAAGCTACCGCCGCGCCGCAGCCCCGCTTTTAAAAGAATACCAGATTAAGTTATTTAACCGCGCAGTAAATTAACCTTCAGAAGGGGCGCGCACCCAGTGAGGAAAAAAAAGCAACGAGGGTTCAGCATTGCGCGGCCATGCAACGCGACATCATTCATTCCTGTGCCATTTATTTGGCCGGCTGAGGAAAAGAGAGATTAGCCTAAACACGCGTTCACACGTAAGTATGCACGTAACAGCGTACGCGTGTGTGAACGCGTGCGCTCTCTGACCCTTTGAAGGGTTCCAAGGCCCCAACAGTGAATGCAGCAAACTCTTCTTTGGGGGTGAAGTAGGGGGTAATGTTCTTTTCCATAAAATAGTCAGCCACAATATAATGTGAAAGCTTCTTACAGAGCAACAAGCCCAACACAGACTCCATAAGAATCCGTAAAAGAAATTCAAAGAAAAAAAATGCCAAAATCATTAAAACATAAAGTTTTGGGAATAATTAATTACAAATAATTAACAAATAATTAATGCGGTTACACACACGCACACACACGGTAGTCTCAGAAACATGCATTAAACATTCTCCGGTCTCTGCGCAGGTCCCGGGGCCTGGAGGCTCTCATTACCTCTAATACCTTCCCGAGATCAAGATGAAGCGCAAAATAAAGAAGCGAAATGGTAAACTTTATTAAACTTCATTAGAGTCAAAGTCGGGCAGGGTGACTGTAATGGTCACTCACTGTGGAGGGGAAAGCTTTGCGAATCATCTAAAAGCCCTTTTCTGTGTAATGGCTGCTTAATTTATTCTTTGATGCCTTTTGAGGGTACATCCACTCCAAGGGCCGTGTTTACTCTGTTTATGAAGTCTAAATAATTTGGGCCGCTTCCCCCTAACAGGCCTTTAGCAGCAATTAGCCTGCGTGGACATGCAGTGCGAGAGACGCCGCGCCGTGATGAGAGCGGTAACGGAACGATCCCGCCGCGCATCAGCATTCTGACCGCGCCGCCGCGGAGTCAGCGTGACACTCCAATCAAAGCGTTCAGGTCTGTTTTTATCTGTGCGTCTGAATTAATTAAACGAGCCTCTTCCTCTTTCCAGTGCATTTTCTAGGCTCTCATTTGACAGTTTTGCACAGTGTTTAAGAAGGGAGCCGTTCGGAGAGGAACCATGTAAGACACTGTGGAACATCGGAAATCCAAACACTTTGGGAATGGAAGCACTTCTGAAACATTGCTAGTTTTAGTGTAAGAAATGTAGCATTTCAGTGATTTTAATTGCATATTTAATTATAGTTGTTTTTTTTGTAGTTTGTATTTTGACTTTGTGACTCTAGCTATCTTTGACCTCTTATGCAATATTGCTTGTAGATACACCCCTTTTGAGAGTTTAACTTTGATAGCATTTTGAGATTTTTATCAATGAACAATACGCCTCATTTTCATTTAGCGCTAACAGTGAGCTTGAAAAGGCCGCCTCCACTTTCATACTTGTTGGTTCGACCGGTGAGTTCATAACTCTGAGGTCTGCATCTCTGAGATTTGAGTGCCCCGTGGGTAGCTGTCCAGGGCGAGACAAATTGCCTTAAACCAACAAACATTGATGAGCATCCAGGCCTGCGTGTAATATTGCCTGCGCATAATGTACGTGCAGGCGCCTCATCAGGTATAAAGGGCTTGTGTGGGGGTTGTTAGTTGCCTGGAGGCTGCAGAGATGGCGCTAGAGGGTGCCGTGATTTCGCCGCGGCGGCGTGACTCGAGGGGAATCGGGTTCGAGTGAGCTCACGATGAGCGCTCCGCGCTGCGGTGTGCTTTATTCCGTCCCAACGCATAACGGCGGCGCTTCCTGGAAACACTCTCCTCTCGGTGCGTGAGCCTCCCCTGGTGTCTGCAGTCTGCACCCGGCCCCTCATTCTGCCCGTTAAATCCCCCGTCCCCCAGGCCCACCTCATCATCCGAGTGCAGCAGAAATCAATTAGTCAAACTGTAATATTCAAAAATAATTTCGATGTAAAATCGAATGTTTTTGTTTTTACTTGTCTGTACTGGCACCATATAAAAGCACCTAAACAGGAAGTCTGTTGGGCCCGATCTGTAGCTACAGCTTGTGTCGTTGTAATATAGAGATATTACGGCTAAAATGTGGTCAGACGACCCATGCGTGAAACCGACTGTAATTTATCATCTCATTCTTTAAACATTTAAAGAGTAGGGTTAAATTAAACTCCTAAATGATATCATGCTTGTGTAGCTATACTTTCAAAGGAAAAATTAATGATGATTTAATTGCTTCAGTATTTTAATTGCACGCATGATAAAAGCTCAGATAAAGTTCGGCTTGGTGAAATGGGCTGGAATGTTGGTGAGGATTGTTTTTGTGTACGGTGGTTCGCGAGCATCAGCATACGGTGCTGTTGTTCTCCGAGCGTGCATGGCTAACAGAGTTAGCGCTTATTGTGTATTACACAGCATATTGAACAAAAAGTTGATGTCCAGATGTACTCCTGGGGACAGGAACTTGTGCACCATCAGGCCGTTTCTGGTCTTCAGCACCTCTGTGAAGCCGAATACTGAACGCTGTTGAGTCGCGGGGAAGTGAACCCAAAGCTCTCGGATGTCAGAGCGGCAGACGCCGATGACTACGAAGCCGTGGAATGGTGAGGACGGCGGTAATCGCGGTTCTGCCTGATCAGAGGACTTGCATAATTAGCGTTCTTCAGACGCCCCCCGTGGCCCCCCCCCCCTCCGCGGCTCGTGTCCAGCGCTGGCCTTCGGGCGCGCTCAGTGGGATAAACGCTGCGTGTCACGGGCGCGCGCTCAGTGGGATAAACGCTGTGTGTCACGGGCGCGCGCTCAGTGGGATAAACGCTGTGTGTCGCGGGGGCGCGCTCAGTGAGATAAACGCTGTGTGTCACGGGCACGCGCTCAGTGGGATAAACGCTGTGTGTCGCGGGCGCGCGCTCAGTGAGATAAACGCTGTGTGTCACGGGCACGCGCTCAGTGGGATAAACGCTGTGTGTCACGGGCGCGCGCTCAGTGGGATAAACGCTGTGTGTCACGGGCGCGAGCGCGAGCGTTAGTGAGTCATTGCCGCGGCGCTTGCACGCACAACCTTCAGAAGCAGCCGCGCTGCCCCGATACGGTCAGAGCAGGGGCACAGTGCCACTTACCCGTTTTCCTAACGCTCGCCTGTCTGCCTGCTACAGCTCCAGCACGGGCCGGTCCTAATTGTTGGCCATCAGGAGTAATTTACTTCGCTGGTCGCACAACAGCCTGACGGAGAACCAGAGCCTAATTATGCCTCATGTACCAAAGTCCCCTTTTGCAAACAGAATTAAGCACGGGTTCAAAAACCCCCCCTGCCCCCCCTCCCCCCCCTCAGCTTGTTGTATCACACCGAGCGGGGTAACGGTCAGCGGGCAAGGCGAGATCAAAGGGATACACTTGAGTTTTTTTTTCCTTCTTTTTTTCCTTTTTTTTTTTTTTTCTTCTCTCAAAAGCACGAGTCAGACCCCGCCAAGTTTACTCTGCGCTCTCTGCCGCAGCGGCGGCTACAGAAGCCACGTGAAAGGGCTCAGGGCTGGCCCCGGCGGACGGGCACGGCGAGGAAGAGGAACGACTCCCTCGTGCTCCTCGCGGGTCAGTTCCAAGGACCGCGGTAGCGGGCTGGAGGCAGGCCCTGAGCCGCGCGGAGTGGCTGCTAGCGGTAATTAGCCTGGACAGCTCCGGCTCCGGGAGAGGCAGCCAGGCTACATCTTAATGAGCTCAGCTGGGATTAACAGGACAGGGCCGGGGAGCAGCCGAGCGCCAGGGCCTCCCGCCGCCGCCGCCGCAGCAGCGCGGGCGCGGGGAGATCAAACGGGGGGGGGGGGCGGGGGGGCGGCTGGGCCCCCGCTCTGCCACCCGGGCAGAATGAGGCACGGCGGTGTGGAAAATACGGGGTAATGAAGACGGACACCTCCGCCGCACACGCGCCCCGTTAATTACCACCCCCCCCCCCCCCCCCCCCCCCCCCCCGTCGCATTGCGCTCTCACTGTCACCCCCCCCCCACCCCCCACCCCCCGCATTACGCTCTCACTGTCACCACCGCTGAACTTGTCACCAGCGCTGATGGGGGCCGACTGCTTCGCCCCCTTGTGCACCGGATACATGTCGGCATAATGCGCTCGTACACACACACACACACACACACACACACACACACACACACACACACACACACACACACACACACACACACACACACACACTCACTGACTAACCACACATACACACACACACACTAACCACAGACACACATACACACACACACGCAAATACATGCATACACACACACATCCATTTTTTTTCTTCAAATGGTCGTATATGTTTGTGAGCGTATGGTCTAATTATACTCCTCCTACCCAAGAGCAGCAATTAATTCAAAAATGCATAGTGTGCTCAGAAAGTCGATGGGAAAATGATTTTAATGAACAAATTTGTTCACTTACTCTACCGACTCATTGGCAAAAGGAGAAAAAGTGTTAGTGCCGTAAAGTATCCAGTTCATTATCATGCAGCAGAAAAAAAGAAAAAGAAAAAAGCAGAAAAAAGTCGGGCCACTTTAACCGACAGAAAAAAAACAGATAGAGAATTTGAAAAATCTTTAAATGGACCTACTCTATATCAAGCTGCTCATTTAAGAGATGAGAAGGGCTAATGAGATTCTGTCCTCCATTAGTACCCATTCGCTGGTCTAAATCAGTGATGGGACGGGAGGGGTGTGTGTGTGTGTGTGTGGGTGTGTGCGGGGAGGTGGGTGGGGGGGCTGGGAGGCTCTTGACGGTAACGCACTGGCGGGGTACAGGGGAGGATGTGGGGGTAATAGGGGTAATTCAAAACGACATTGTTCTGCTACTGTGAAGAACAGAGCTCAGCTAGAGCAGCACTTCCTGTTAAAGGCTTCCTCTCCTGTCTGCCTGCTCATTCCACACAGCCTCTCACCTCTAACGCACACACACACAACATACACACACACACACACTCACTCACGCACACACGCATGCACACACACACACGCAACATACACTCACACACCCCACGCACACGCACGCACACATACACACACACACACACACACACACACACTCCCCACACACACTCACACACCCCACACACACACACACGCACGCACACACACAGCTCCCACCACACCTGGCTGCTCTTTGCGAGGTGATCACATACCCGCATCAAAGCAGGAAAATAACACCTCTGCCTTTTGTCATTCCTGTGATTTTTTAAAAATTCCCTTTTCTGCATATTTTTTTCAGTAATATAGCACTATTCAAATGACTGGCCTTGACTTGACATTTCAGTGAGAACGCGGGAAGCAGGAAGTCAGTCTGTCAGCAGAGCTCTGAGCAGCGCATGAATTTGGCTAATGCAGATGAATTCCTCTTATACCTCACACTTTACAGACTGGCAAACCTCAACAAGGTCATCCTCATATAGATAATTCACTTATAAATATTTCAAGAGACTTTTTTTTTTTTTTTACTTGGATGGCTGTTGTAAAAGCCTCACTCTCCCATCTCCTGTTATTTCCTGTCAGTCAACATGGGAACTTGGGGCAATATAGCATCTCAAATATTTTTTTTCAGTGATTCTTTTAATCATTGCTCTCATCCACCCAAACAACAGAACAGATTCGTGTTTGTGATTAATGAAGTTAAGGTAAAGATAATAGTCGGCACTGATACACTAGTAAAGACAACTGAGTGGCATATTACAAAAGCACAAGTCATATTAGGAAAGAACTGAAAATCCAACTAATTCAGGGGGTTTAATGGTCTGGATAAAGTCAACATGCGCTATAAAGTTTGTTTTTCACGTCTTTCTGAAGAAGAAACAAACACTTATTTTTCATTTGAGGTGAAATGTTTGTTGATTCCAATATTTTTAATGGAGTATTTCAAAGAGTGTTGTTTTAAATTACATACAGTAATTCTGCTCCTTTTTCATGTATTTGGGTTGAAAAGAGCATAAGTTGGACATGGCATGCTGTTGTTATTTGTTGATAAACAATGTTGGTGCAGTAACATACTTCTCCTATAAAAGCAAACATTCATTTTTTTTTGCCAATGAAGCAAAGCATTGAGTTGAGCCAGCTAGTCAAGAAACATTCAGAAGAGACAGAATCATGAACTCTACAGTAGGCTGTGGATCACATCTTCTTTTCCCCCCATAAAATCGGGTCTGATCCGATAGAAACATGGTGTGGTTCAGTGTGTGGAAAAAACACTGTAGCGATGGGATAAACCACCCTATTGCAGAGGTATTCCAACCATTGCTTTTAAATATGTACTCATTTGTAAAAACTAAGCAAAACTGATAACTATTTTTCATTGGTGCTGGCTAATTTCTTTGACTTTTTGCCTGTTTATGAGTTCATTAGCTTTGATTAGAGGCAAGATGTTATAATGTTATTGAATTGCATTTACTTAGCCTCAAAATAAATAAATAATAATTAAAAAAAAATCCCCATCTGTTTTAAAGCGCTAATTTTAAGGAATTGCTTTTTGGTTGCTTTATGACGATAAGAGAGTGCATCGATGATGAAGAGTGACAGCTGAGGTACTGAGGCCGGTACAAGCGAGGGTCGGAGGAATGCTAATAAACGCACTAGCGGCTAAAGCTCATTTCACAGGAACCCTCCGCAGTGTTTGCCCAGCTTGCATCCCCATGCACACCGGCAGAGAGGCTGGAGTGGTTCACACTCGTTTGTACACCATAGCAGTAAAGCGCTCAGTGTTAATTCATATCTAAAATAGTCCATTTAATTCTGGAATGTACTTTACCAGAGTAAACCTCTTTAAAAGTTTATTTTACACCAACGTTTTGCTTTGAAGCTGAATGATGCCCATGGCGTAATAACAGGAATAAAACATGTGCCTTTTAATTTATTTAATTTCAGTATTTATATCATTTTTAAAGTGATCTAGGTCACAGTGACTGTATGCAGAGGGAATGTTTGCGATGGAAGACTCCTGCAGTATACTGTACTCTGGCTTTAAGGAATACGCAGAATTCTACATTAAACAATGTATAATTTCATGGTTTATCTTGGTAGAAAGTAATATTATTAAAGTCACACATTTGAATTTATGACACACATGGGACATGTTGGGCATCCTGAACAAACCGAAGTGCTTGTTAAGAACACTGAGGCCTGGTTCAGCTCTACCAAATTACCATTTAAACTTTGATTAATGCATTACAATTCAATATTCTCTCTCTCTCTCTCACATTATTTATATGTTATTAGCTCAGCAGGTACAATAATAAACAAAATAAACTTAAAAAAAGGCAATATAGTTAACACAAAAGGGGCCATTTGCTTAAATCTGTAAGTAAACATTAAGGGTCCGCAAAGTGGAAGAACAGCCCCTTAACTGTTGCTTATAAAACGGGGAATGCATAACTTTTGTTTTCTGCTTACTCGCCAAATTCTCTCGCTGTGGTCCTTCAGGAATAAACATCGCGGGAAGGAGTCCTGATGTTTTCGCCGTCTCTCCTCGTTTGATTTAGACCCGCCGAGGATCGCGCGTAAGGGAAGCGCAACGGCGGAAATCTCCGGCTCGTGTCAACAGACCGCGCGCAGTGACTGGCGAGAATCCTTAATAGGCCGGCGCATGCAGCACGAACTCGCCTTTTCCCTTCTGACTTGTTAGACCCGATTTCTCCACATTAACAGAGGGTGTTTAAGTTATTGCCTATTGTCTCCAAATCAGGCTGGCTTTGCCCCTTTGGGTGTACATGATTTAAGGATGCAACTAGCCTGGAAACAAGGCATTAACAACTCCGGACTCCATATAAATTTATCAGGAGCAAAACTGGGATAGTGGTTAACATTTAAAAGTGATTATGACTCGCGAACAATGTTAAGCAGACAACATACTGGGGAAAACAGCACTTTGTAGAATTTATGTTTTTTTATTTTTAAGACTAACTGTAAAAATATAAATTAATTTCAATATTAGCTCACACTGAAGGGACGTTTACCAGTTTTCTGAATATGGAAAATAGGTCATTTTAGAAAGAGTAAAATAATCTGTTTCTTTGTTAATAAGCTTGAGCTGTAAAATAGCTGCATAATAATTAGGTGCTTAAGACTTCAAAAGATGTAAAAATTCACAGAGGTAAATTACAGTGACACAAATATCATCTTCATGGGAATATCATGTCTAACAGCCAAATAGTTTTCACAAATAATGAATTTGAGTTGATAACAGGATAAAATAAGAAAAGTCAATGACAAGTTAGAATTAATTTGCTATCTTGCATAAAATATGTGTACCTGTCAAAATTTAAATAAGAAATAACACAAATGAGGTGATTTCAAACGATGCCTTATCTTCTTTCTTGTGTTTCGCTAAAATTAATTCGCGCTGCTCTCACACGAGTTCAAACTGCAAAGCTGTTTTGTGTAATTAACCCGGAGAGAACACGGCTGACAGGGTCAACACTTCGGTCCCCTGTGAGCGCTCCAGTATATTTCCATTAGTTACATTTAAAGCTTGTCAGAACGTGTTTTTTTATCTTAAGGATATTGACGTTTGCACTGCCTTGTTCTCTCTGTGTGTAGCGAGACAGGGAAATACAATGCCTCTCTCCCTGGAGTGCGTGTTATATGCATATTGCACTGAAGCGGTATACACCTCATTGCTCTGGGGCTAAGCACTTTCTCCTGCTACGAAAACTATAGGAAGCACGAGACAGCTCGGATTAAACTTTTAACATTCCAGCTGTTGGATTTGTGGTTCAGACAGGAAGGGACGGGCCTGTTTCAGAGAGTCATGCCTAAAGACAGAACAGGTCTACCTCTTTTGGTCATGGATTCAAAGAAATAAAATTAAAAAAAAGGGTCAGGGCTACTGCTTGTAGTTCCCATTCAGTTAAATGTAGTGCTAGCTATCCTGTAGTACACTGTGCAACTTGTGTGAAAATTTACCCTTAGTTTGAGGTTGAGCACACAGTTCCAGAAAAGATCTTGTGTTCACATAAAGTCTTCCCTCAGCAGGTGGGGTAGTACATGCAGGTAATAAGCCCTTGAACCAGAGCCTAGTACACTTGACTTTCCAAAACGAAGAAGGGAAAAAAAAAAAAACCATGAAGGCGAGCCTCTAATCTGTGTGCTTCTCTCAGGATGCACACCAGGACCATTGTTTATGTCTGGGACTACTAAAGGCTACACACTTTTTGATAAATCTTCCCAAGAGATACTTTCTTCTCTCTTTTTTTTCCCCCCTCTTTCCTCGTTCTCCTGTTTTTCCTGGCGCGGGCATTAACAAGTGTTTCTCCGCTCCGTCTGGGCACCTGAGAGGCAATTACCCCCCGAGCCTCTCGGTGGAGGGACCTGGGAGGGGCGGCTTCACACCGCTCTCCCCCACAGCGGGATCCACTCATCGCGTGGGGGTCACACACGGCGAGTGTTGGGCCGGGCTGTCAGCTATTAAAAACCCCAAATTACACGGGACTTTCTCGGGTGAATATATAGATTTTCCTGACAAAAGCCCCCCATTATTCTGACCTTAGCGGAGAACACTTTAAACAGGCAGAGCCCGCTTTCTGCTTGAGCGGCCAGAATGGCGAGCCTTGCGGAGCGGGGCTTTTGAAGGGAAGCGCTTGTTTACTGCTGATATGACACGGCTGGCCTGCCGGGAGGGAGGCGCAGGCCCTGAACCCTGTTATTATTAACAAGGACAAAGAGAACAAGCACGGCGAGCCAAGTGACAAGTATGGATTTGCTGCTGGATATTCACAGAAGATGCGGGATAACCCACAGGCCCTTAAAAATAAAGCCAAAACAAACTTCCTTATAATGAAAGGCAGGAGAGGAAAGAAACCCCCCCCCCAAAGCCTAACTGATTTGTGTGTATGTTTGTACCATGTCAAAGTTGTCGGGAATAAACCTTCCTGTAGTTCTCAACTCATTGGGTGCTAATAACTGTGACTCTTATTTCTTACCTGACTTCCCAAGCTGTACAATGTGGTGAAAGGTGCGGTAGATTAGTTACACAAATGATTGCATACGCGGTGAAATATCCAGTGTTAGTTCAACTCCAACAGAGTACATATGGTTCTACTCTGGAGAGGAACAGGACTATATGGACTCTGTGAGAGTTGAATTAACACTGGGCATTTTACTGTGTATATTCCCTAATAGAGAGTGCCATATGTATATGTTTAACAGGCCATAGTTGCTTGTGTATTGACATTTTAAAATCTAAATTCAAAATGGCAGATATCAGTTGCTTCCTAAGTGGCAGGATTCCATTTTTTTTCCCCAAATATGCATTTTGCTATTTATCATACATGTCCTTCAGCTATAAAGGCTTGTCATCTAATATATTAATGAACTGTGATATCAATATTTAATCACAGAGATCAAATAAGGCCAGTGTGAAAAAGAAATAAAACTTGCAAATTGCTAGAAGTATGTTGAGATTAAATTACTAAGGTAATAGAGAAAGTACTATAGAAAGCTTTGGTGTACTTTGCTTACATGTTAAATATACAGAAGATGCTTAATCCAGTTATCCATTTTTTAATTATTCTGTATGTGCTGGCATTCTGTGTTCATTACATTATTATGTATTTTTATTAATGTATTTATGGGCTTACCAGTGGTAAAATAAAAAAAATGTCCTTAATTGAAGACAATGAATGAGGTCGCAGGCAAGTAATTAATAGACCATATTTACTGACCCATTTTTGTCATGGTCAGTAACAATGTGTTCAATTTAAGATAAATTACATGGGCAAACTATGCACGAGTAACCAGAATTCACCAAGCATTGTCAAACTAAGCCAGTACCATAATGTGGATGCAAGAATGAGCTGTCAATCAAACAGATGTCTTCTAATGATGCTTTAGAATGTGATTAGAATGTTCTACACTGATGGTTCTAAAGATGATGCAACGAGCACCGCTGGCAATGGAAAGCAGCGGAGTTCTAGAACACTCGCCTAGATTAAATAATAACAAAAAAAACCTACTCTTCCAAGGTTTTAAAAAAATTTATTTAAGAAAAGGGTCGCAGGCTGGATAATTGCATCAACAAATGGCAGAGCAGCTAGTGAATGCACACAGGAAGTTGGGGCAAAGGGAGTGCGGGTGGTGGTGGTGTTGGTGGGGGTGTGGTGGTGGGGGGGGGGTGTTGAACAGTGAAGGTCGAAGGAATTAAAGAGCTGATTGGTTTAGGGGCGAGCCCGAGTCCTGCAGCGGCGCTTTAGTGGACCCCTCCCGCTGCTTCATTACCCTCGCAGACGCGGGGTGTGGGAGGGACCCTCCCCGCTAAAAAGGTCAGGCAGGAAGCGGGGGGGCGGCAGGAAGAGGGGGCGGCCCGGAAGGGCAGTGTTCCGTAACTCGGCTGCTCCGCGGTCATCAGCGGCCACGCCCGGGACGTGACTGCTCCTCCGCTCCTCCGCTCCTCGGGCTCGACTGTCTCCTGTCACTCTGTGTGTGTCTGCCGTGGTCTGAGCGCTCCGCTGGGCTCTGTCAATGCCCCTCTTTTAATCTGAGTGTACCGTATGTCCGAAAGCTTCGACTGTGAGATTCACTAATACTTTAGCGCCAACACAACTAAAATAGTGCTGCCAGGTGAACACCCTTTGTAATATTTTACAAAGAAGACAAAACCACATTTTCACCATACTATTGCACCTGTTATATGACTAAATCTGAGTTTAGCAATCGTGAATAAGACAATCTGTCCAATAATTTTCCATTTGAAGGAACTTATGTAATTGGAATTTATTCATTTTAATGCAATGACTGTCATCATCCCCACCCACCTCTTTTATACAAATAATTATATAATTTTTTGCATTTTTTAAATATGCAGCTCGCTGCCAGGTTGGGCTGGACAGCCCCGATCACTTGTAGTGTTGTGTTGCCTGTTGTGTTCCTCTCCTGCGTTGGGATTTTGCTTCTCCTGATGTAATTATGCTGAGGGCATACAGAGAGGAAGGAATAAAAACCCAAATCATGCTTTCAATTGACTTAATTAACAAGCTTGTGCAGATTATAAATCCTGCCGTCCTCTCCCCCTGCTCGCCGTGCCCCCCCCCACCCCCCCGGTCCCTCGCGGTTCCAAGAGGACAGAGACCTTGAGCTTCACAGGTGCATCATGGGAGAGGAAGGGCAGGACATGCTTGAACAGGTATTAACACTGCATTAAAAAGGAGCATGCAGAAATCAGAGTAATTGTAATTGAGAAGAATAATTAATTATATATGTTTTCTTTTTTTCTTTCTTTCTTTTCTCTTTTTTTTTAAAACAGAATACCAAAGGAAGAACATAGAGAAGTACCACAGAGCAGCCTCTGAAGGTTTCTGTGTGACTTGCTAATGAGTATATTCATTTACATTTACATTGTTTCTCTCACAATAATGATGTCCCATTAGGGATGACTAAAGGGTTATAGATTCAGAAATGCTGGAGGCCTCATTACAAAGGAGAGGATGGAGGCTAGTCTAATTGCTCTATGAGGACCCCCAGGTTACACTTGATAGGACAAGGGGAAACAATTGGGACGTGATTTCTCTTTCTTTGAAATACTTAAACACATGGTAAAGCAGTTGGAACAATATGCTCCAAGAATACAAAATGCAGCGGGAGAACCTTTAGCGTGTATATTGACCAGATGGTTTATGAAACTTATCTGGTGTAATAAGGCTTCGTCAAAAATGTTCTGCGAGCACCAATATAAGGAACCAAATGTTTTTTTTTTGTTTTTTTTTTTGAAGTATTAAATGCTGACTGGAGCAATAAAGAGGAAATTTCTATGAAACTTGGATATTAAATAGAAACATCAAGACATAGAGGAGAGTAAAAATTATGCTCACTACCCTAAGCCTTTCAATCTGCTACTAGTACATCTAGGAAGTCAAAGTTTAGTCCCTCTCAGAGTCAAATATTTCATGATATATTATTTTTAAAAGGATTTACACAAACACACAGACACACATAAAAAATACATGAGACTACACTTCAGACTTGTTTTGTTAAAGAGGTAAGTTCACAGCGGGTTCAGTTATATCAGACTGGTACAGATGCCGCGTTGCCCAGGTGCATTCTGGACTCCGGTCTCTTAGCACCATGTGCCCCTGCGACCGCTCAGAAACAAGTCCAGAGGAGTGGGAGAAGTATTGTGATGTCACTGGAACGGGGCCTGTCTGGTGGCAGATGTATTGTGATGTCACTGGAACAGGGCCTGTCTGGTGGCAGATGTATTGTGATGTCACTGGAATGGGGGCCTGTCTGTACTGCGATGTCACTGGAACAGGGGGTGTCTGGTGGCAGATGTATTGTGATGTCACAGGAGCGGGGGCCTGTCTGGTGGCAGATGTATGGTGATGTCACAGGAACGGGGCCTGTCTGTATTGTGATGTCACAGGAGTGGGGCCTGTCTGGTGGCAGATGTATTGTGATGTCACAGTAGCGGGGCCTGTCTGGTGGCAGATGTATTGTGATGTCACTGTAACGGGGCTTGTCTGGTGGCAGATGTATTGTGATGTCACTGGAACGGGGGCCTGTCTGTACTGCGATGTCACTGGAACAGGGGGTGTCTGGTGGCAGATGTATTGTGATGTCACAGGAGCGGGGGCCTGTCTGGTGGCAGATGTATTGTGATGTCACAGTAGCGGGGCCTGTCTGGTGCTTCTTTCATGTGCTGCCAGCGTTGGCTTGCGGGGGAGCCTCAGGACATGGCCCTCGCCGCACTGAAGGGGCCGGCAGCAGCTGGCTAGCGGCAGCGTCCGCTCCCGGCTCGCCGTGCGCCGTAATGACTTTACAAACATGCGGAGCGCAGCTTAAGAAGCGTGTTTTGGGAGAAAAACAGACATTATTTATAGAGGGCCTGTGACACCAGCAACCAGCTTCCCGAGGACGACTTCAAAAAGGCCTGCAGAGCAGAGCAGAGCAGAGCAGAGCAGCGCCTGGAACAGGCCAGCCATCAATGGGCCTCTTTACAGTCTACACGATGTGCCGTGGGCAGTGTGGGCCCTGGGATCACTGCTTCACGCTCTGGGTGAACTGCGCCCGCATATTATGGGATGTAGCCACTTTAAAGTCGGCCCTTTTTCAAGAGTGGCACAAACTGGATTTTTTTTCTTTTCTTTTTTTTTTTTTTTTTTTTTTTTGTTGGTCACAGAATGTGTGTTTAGTTTATTTATAAACACATCTCAAAATTCACATTTTACAGACGATGGGGAGGACTACAGGGACCGTAGCTCTCACTCTGTCTCTTTCAGCTTTGACCAAATCCGTTTCAGGCACTGAATCTCAGTCTTGTGACTGCCCCCCTACACAAGGCGAGGTGTCTCACAGTCGTTCCGTTTTTGACTTTGGAGTTTTTTCTGAGCGATGGAAGTATTCGGAAGGCAAAAAAAGTGAAATACTATAAAAATGTGCTAGCATTAGAAATGATCACATTGGCCGATGTCAGAAAGCTTCTGGGGCAAAACTCTACCCCTTATGTTGGCAGAAATCCACTGAATTTCTGAGGCCCAATTTTGAAGGGGGGGACCACAATGTTTTCCATATTATAAAGTTTTGTTGTCTGCAGCCATGAATATTAAAATTGACATTTAGCAATTAAAAGAGTGCACATGGCTGTAATATGTCCAAAAATAAAATATTTACTTTTCACTTAGTATGTATACAACCTTTACATCATTCAGGATCTTTATTTAGATTTTCAGATTAATGTGCGAATAAATTCTTATTTTCGGGAGAATGACTGATTCCAGGCTTTCACTCAGGAGATCTCAAATTTCAGACCTTCGTTGACCAATAGACCGGGCGTGTGCATTTTACTTCCTGCATTTCGGAAAAGCAGGCACTGTATTTAATCTTGTTAATCTTTCATATTTTTCTTTTTGTGCTTGAATCTGTGTTTCCTTCACCTTTCACTTATACCTTAAGGGGCCTTTTAGTGTTTTGAAAAGGTTAATATAAACAATCAATTACTAAAAACCAGTGGAGAAAAAAATATGCCAGATAATTATACATCTGTGATAAACCAGAATAGCAACATCCAGATTTTAAAATTCAGTTGAGTTCCTCGGATGTGTTGTGGATAGTGTCCGCAGTTTATAAAACCACAAGAGACCATTTTCATACTACGCAAAAGGCTATGCTAGCTGAATGGACAAACAAGGTTTTAGACTTGTGCCAACACCGTTTACTCATATTTTTATAATTCCATTCAAGCTCAAAGTTTGTTTCTAAGCACTGCCGGGTGTTAGCTATACAGCCATGCTAACTGATCAGAAGATGGCGCTAAGCAGTGTTAAAACTTTATTGGCAGCGTTAGCAGCAGCAATGACCCAACAGTCAACACACAGACAGTCCTCATAAACCGGCCTGAAGACATGCTTCACCCAGCTATGGCAGTAGCAGCAAATTACAATTAAAATACCCATTTACTTAGCATACAGTGTATCCAGCTGTCAAGATACAGTAATTGTGCTGTGCTGGACAGAAAAAAGCTATTCACTTACATGGGACTGATAACATTGCCAGTATTACGTCGCCAGATTAATTTATATGCTGCAGCTCAAGCATGTTTCAATTAAATATTGAAATATGCTTGAGCTATAGCCTATAAAAATACAACTTTGGGTAACACCCACGCCCCCTCCACAAAAAAGTTATAATAGTTTATGACCTTACTATTGGCTTACATTCTCATTGTTTAGCCACTGTTTTTTTCTGAGAGATTCAAAAGCAGCCATGAAGCACAGGCCGTGAGGAATCATAACACATTCCAATTCAATGGCTTCTATTTTCCCAGTGCCTGAGAACTGTTTCAGAAAGAGCATAAGGGCACTGTCTGAAATAATGTCTTTTGTGTTCTGATATGCAGACATTGCAGTTTTCATTTTCATAAGTTATCCCCTGGGGAGAATGCAGTGATATGCATGCACATGCTATCGTTCAACTGTATTTAGTTTTCAGAGGCAAACTGTAGATTTTAGCAGTTCAACTATTAGTAGTGGTAGTATAATAAGTACTATACCAGTCCTACAGCCTACTACAGGAATAATGCGATTAAAATATTAACAAATCTTTTATTCAACAGCCGTGAAATATGATTGATCTTGTGCCAAATGCACCGTATATGGATGTGGTGCGCATTTGGTCACACACTTATTGGTGACTAAATTTGGATGCAAGCCAAGGAGTAAGATGCCCCCCCCCCCCCAACACACACAAACAAACACACAAACGAAAAACGAAAAACTGACAACAAAAAATGACACATTCATACACATTTCAATTCTAAGTATTCATGATTCATGATCCCTTTGTTCCCACAGATGGCACTTGAAGGTCTCAGTGTGGCCCATTGCGTTGTCAACTCTTTCCAGAAGGAATCCAGTTAAGAGGGGGAAAAAAATGAAGGTAACCAAAGAATTTGCTTATGTACGATCTCCAAAGCGCTAACTATGCATTCTGTGATAGCATATAATTATTACAGCCTGACAAGGAGGCATTGGCACCTGTGTTTTCAGGGAGTCAGGTAATGAAAAAACAACAACGCTGTCATCACCTCGCCACTGCTGATTGCATTATCAAAACTGCAGCCGAGTTTGGCATCTGGGTGTGACCTTGTTAACTGCTAGGGTAATTAAGTTTAACCAATTGGGAGAAGGGATGATAAATTATTAGCGGGAAGATTTTGTTCACATTTTATTAAATTGGCCTGTCAAAGGGTCGGCCAAATTATCTGGGGCCTCGTTTATTGGAGGCCGGCCATATTGCCACATCTGTTACAATTATTTATAATTTCAGCCGTCGAAAAAAACCGAGCGAGTTCGGCATACGCCACGTAAAGCAATTTACAAACGATCTGATGAGGGAGTGTTTTCGCTTTTCCCCCTTTTCCTCAGCCAGCTGAAGAGGCGCTGTAATTACCGAACACGATTAGGCTCTTCTGGGAGCTTATCTCTGGTCGGGCGCGGGCCGCGCGCTGCGGCGGGAGCATATGGACGGGCGCGTGATTTGCGCTCCCTCTCGCCCGTCGCCCGTCTGCCGCCGAGCCCTGGAGCGGAATTTGAATGAGGGCGCGGCGGCTAATGTTCTACACATGCACCATTTATGCCGCAAAACAAATCCGATCACCGTTAATTACGGAGCCGGCGTAATCAGCCCCGTCCTAGCCGCGGAACGCCAGGCCCGGCGGGCCGCGTTCCAGAAAGAGCACGCGACCCGGGCTGGGGGCGCCGAACGGCTGGCCCGCACCGAGCGCGGGGGGGGGGGGGGTTTAGCTGGGGCGGATTCGCGGGTGTCCCGGGGAGGGACGCCCGGCGCAAGGACACGCCGCGCGGCTCATCCGCGGCAGCGCGGGGCCGTCCCGTCTCTCCCTGACCCGCGCGTCTCAGGCATATGGCTGCGGCTCGTTAATGAGGCACAGCGCGCGGGGCTCAGAGTTAATGAAACCACACGAGCTGCTACCGCTGCCTTCAGACTTAAGGGTCGCGCTTCTTTCTCTCTCTCTCTCTTAATTCGGCTGAAATCAGCGGTGTTGTTAAACTTTGTAAGCGCGCGGGCCACTTGAGAGGCGGCCATTTGCATTTTTATTGTGGTGCAAATCACCCTCCTTAAAATGTCCGCGACGAAGGTCGCTTAAATGGGGAAACCCCAAAATTACGTCAAATGCTGCACTTCAAGGAATTATACAAAGTAGCATATTTTAATCTCGTAACTGAATTGTGTTACATGTGGCAATGACACTATTAGACTATAACATCAGTACAGGAAGTGTAGGCACACCGCGTCATGTAGGGACAGCAGTGCACTGCACCCCTGGCTTTTCTCACACTTTATTGCTTCTGATTATCGCTGATTAATAAGATGTCAGTGCTGATGTTGTGAGCGTAACACACACACCCTGCAGCATCTCTGCAGCAACTTCAACAGAACAACGCTGCACTTTACTCTTAGATTAACTGCTGCAGTTACTTTGTTTTTTTTTTTTTTTTTTTTTTAAGTACAACAATTCCTTCTTTAGAAACAATGAATGTTGATGTACAACATGGAAACAAAACAGTGCCTGTTGTTCTGTCTTCATGATATGAAGTCCACTCTCCTTTATTGAAATGAGAGCTGTGCCTGCTCCCCCCCCCCCAACTACTGGGTACTTTGATCATTTCCGGCAGTAACGTCCAAACATGTAAAATTAAAATGTATCCCCTCTAACAACCTGTGCATTAGAATTTAACAGGTGTTGGGGAGGAAGGAGTTGTTAGAGAATTTCAGATTGCGCTGGAATACGCTCCCCTGCCAGAGCAGCGCTAAATGAAGAGCGGGAAGCCCTTGTGACATCATCACGCTGCACCTTGGGATGCGGGGTCTGTTACCTTTGATGTCAGTGGGTAAGAAAGTTAAGAAACAAAGCAGTCGGGAGCCAGCAAGACATGCTCCATAAACAGGATTTAATATTAATGTGCAGCACGTGGGTGTGCTGTGTTAGACACGCAGTGATTACTGATCCCCCCAAATATATGATCTGTCCCCCCGTGGTGAGCGGTTCTTCCTGGGATGAGGGGTGAGGGGTGGGGGGATGGGGTAGCACAATGTTGATTATGTCTGCACGGCAGACTCCGAAATAACAGGGCCTGAATGATTCACTGGCCGATGGTATCATTATATTATTATTTAATAAGCGGCCCAATGAAAGGGAACAGCAGCTGATTTAGCAGCCAGTGCGTAAGTCTGTAAGTCATTTGTGTGACCGTTTGATCTCCTACTAATACATGAAATTTAATTGCGGGGACAAATCCCAATTTGTATATTATACTGGGAAATGTATAAGATGAATGAAACCACTGCTGAGCGTTGTGTCTCCCACTCTTTCCATTTGTTTGTGCAGTTAGGGATGATTTCTCTGTGATTTTTTTAATGTAGTCCACTGAGCAGAAATTTAATAAGCAAATAATAAGTAAATTGTGGTTCTTCTACAGTATCAATAGTTGGTTTAATTTTTTGTAACTGTGTGATGTCTCATTACCGGGGTATACAGTTTTAGCAGCAAGCTGCTGGGATCATGTACAATGCTGGTGAAATTTACATGCTAATATTGTCATTTTGATGTTCCAGCACGTGACTATCATCCTGAGATCATTTTCCCTCCTATACTGACGTGTGGAGGATGAACGGTAAAATTTGATAAATCTCAGTCTTCAGAGATGTCTGTTCGTCTCTTGAGTCACCGTGTGTGGGTGATCAGGATTTCAGTTAGCAGATCAATTTGATTGACTGCGTGTGGGTGAGGGCGATTACCGCCTGGAAAGGGGCGGAGTCAGCAGGAGGAGACAGCCACTCCTGAATCATGGGCCAGGATATGAAGATTCAACCTACGTTCATTTTTACCTTGAAGTTCAGTTAAGAGCAAGTGTCGTCATCTTCAGTACCTACCTGCCAACCAACGTCTGAGTTAATGCGCATACACAGCCTCTGACATGGCAGTTAAGCACTGTATGTATATTCTATTCAATAAATGCTTTTACTTCATTTTTTTTCATAAAAGCTCCCAGAAACAAAAATGAGTGGCCTTATAGAAATCATTTAAATCGCCATAAAAGTAACATTTGAATCCCTATGTCTTAATTTAGTTGTTGTGGCCTCAAGCTTTCCTAAGAAAGCCTGATTTAAAAAAGAAAAAGAAAGTATTGGTTATATTTGAGCGTCTGCATGGACTGCACTTTAGTCTAAGCCCCGATCCTTTCCACTGTGCGTGACATCTCACTTATGCAAAGTACACATGTAAGCAAGTGTTAGATCACCTCTAAGGGCCTCGATTGCCATACATTTTTATTATGTGGACTAAAGCCTGCTCCACTTCGACACATCCAGTTCCTTTTCTGCTCTGCAAAGCAGCCGAGGCTGATCCCCTGGCTTAGCCAGATTTACATGTCACCAGAGGAGCTCAAATACCAGCTTGTTAGGGGTTCTTACTGCTCATTCCCGTCCAAACAAACTCAAATTTCAGAGCAAATGCTTAATTATTTGAATAATTCTTCATAAAGCATCCTCCTAGTTTAAAAATCAATGATGAGATAATCCTGAATTCCGCTTAAATCTGTATAAACCTGGGGAACGACAGTATTCATGCAAAACGCACACACACACACACTCACGCACGCACGCACGCACGCACGCACGCACGCACACACACACACACACACACACAAAAAGCAAAAAGCCAGCTGTGTCCATAATTACACAGCTCATAATTTGGGTCACATATTCGCACCTGTAATGGGACCCATATTGTATTATCATATTATTATACATATTCACCTCCTGTGTATTCTGCCACTTCTGAACACGTCACACACGTTTGAAGGGGAAATTACGAGTCCATAATATTCTAATGGAAAAAATTAGCCACCACCCACACCCTACCAAATTCTGGCTGTCCTCCCAAACTGAGGCTCAAGCCAAGAAGGACAAGAAATCAGGGAAGTGAACAAGAGACCAAAACTGGGAGAGACTGAGAACAAGGCCTTCACAGAGCTGTCCTGCTTGGGAGAGTGACAGGGCAGAAGCCACTTCTGAGAAAAGCCATCATTAGGTCACACACGGAGTTTTCCGAAAGGCCTGTGTTGTGACCAACCCCGAGAACATGTGACCTGATGGAGCTAAAATTGAGCACTTTGGGCTAAAAGCTGAGCACTATGTCTGGCGTCAATCAAACGCATGTCATCGCCCCGGTAACGCCGTCCCTACCGTCAGTCATAGTGGTGATGACATCCTGCTACATGGTTTCTTGCCAGCAGGGGGGACTGGAAGGTTGCCATTATCAAGGGACAGAGGGAGAAGCAGTTTAGATAAATATGTTAAAGTAAAGGAAAACTCCTATTTTGGCTACTCTGACCCTGGCCAGTAAAATTGCAGAAAACTGATTTGCGTGTAAGAAATATGGAGCACTTATTTGGTGACATCACTTCCTGCATCAAGAGCATTTGGCATATCACCACCTCTGTTATCCGCTTGTTCCTTTCACAGTGCTTTTTCAGAGAAAAAAAAAAAATGCAAACTCGAGATTGATGTGCACAAATATAGAAGCTGGCCACGCTTACTGCAATTAAATTTTTCCCCTGCACTTTTTCAGGAAACCCACACTTCTTCTTCAAAAGGATTCGGTGGGCACCGTGGCAACGCTGCTGAATTCTGCTGAGCTTTGAGTCCTGAATATTTCGCCTAACTATGAATGAAGGCGCGTGTGAAAAGGGAAGGAGGAGGTCTCCCTCCGCACCGGTGGGCGCAGATGAGAGGCGCACGCCCGGCTGGCTGAGCGGTATCCGGCCGAAGGAAAGGTTATTAGCGCTCGCAGGACCTCCGGAGAGGGGCGCACATCAAAGGCACAAAATCACAAGAGTTCGGGTCAGAAATCTGAATATCGCCGAATCTGCTAATTAGGCCTGTAAATAAGCAGGGCGGATGCAAACAGGAGCACGTCAGGTGAGGCGTCCGCGTGGCGAAGTCCAGATCTGCGCTACGGAGAAACATCATTAAGGCCCGGGCACCCGGTGTCAGAGAAGCCGTTATTTACCCGCGCAGCCCAACAGGACATGCATTTTTAATACGGCCACGCGGCAGAATGAATAGCTTTGCAATTATTATCGGCGCTGGGATGTCCGAGGTGCGGAGAAGAAAGGGAAGGACAGGGGGGACCTCGTCCAGGCGTGCCGAAGCAGTTCCTTCGTGTTCTCTCCTCCTCTCACCTCCGCCCCCCCCCCCCCGCCCCCCCTTCCCCTCCGGCCTCCACAGGGCCACCTGCTCGGGCATACCCCCCAACCCCCCCCCCCCGGTCACCTCAGGGGTCGGCGCAGCGTGCGTCTAATCCTGCGCCTCCCTCCTCTGGACTCCTCCTCGCAACACGCTGCCACTCCTCCTCCTTCCTTCTCCTCCCCTTCTTTCTCTTCCTCTACCTTCTCATCCGCTCCCCTGCGTCCTGGAGGAGAAGTGAGAGTCACAAGGGCCGAGTAAACAACAGGAAAAAGAGAGAAAAGAAAAGAAGAAAGAAGGAGAGGGGAATAAGGTGGCCGCAGAGACGTCGGCGCAGCTGCGGGTTTCTCGCGTTCCCCAGCGCTGCCCGAGCGCACCTGACCGGCGAGGTCACCTGACCTCTGTAGGCGGCCTCAGCCCATGCAGGTAGAGAGGCCGTATTTCACCCCGTTAACGAGAGTTCTAACGAGGATATGCTTGTTTTGAGCCCATTAACCGATCAGACCTCCTTCTGATTCTGTCCCCAGTTCCGCGTGTGAGACCCACAAAGACTCATCCTCCCAGGCCCAGGCTTTATCCATTAATAATGCCCGTCCCATCAGAAACTAATTAGGAGCCGCCACATGGCACCACGTGCACGCTCACCCCTCCATTTCCATCATTAACTATTTATCTGGAAGTTACCGGGTCTTGTGTTCGCAGCTTTTAAGCGTCCTCTTGCTCAGGTTTGGGGAAGCGGGCGCGGGAAACCGCGAGGTTCCTTAAAGTGATTCTGGAGCCTCGGGCCTCGCCCCTCGGGGGACCTGTCCTCTTCTGTGTCACAAAGGCAGACGCCGCGGCCGCCTGCAGTGCTGCGGGGCAGCGGCGCTGGAAACGCGCGCAGGGGCTTACGTTCTCCGCTTTTATCCCCCAAAGTCACGCGCTCCCTGTTTCCCGGGATACGGGTCCGGTTCGTGTTCTGATGTCATCGCTCGCCCGACACCGCCAAGCAGAGGCCGTCGGACGAACACGACCGGAGCGTCGCGCTGAAAAAGGAGCTCGCGACATCGCTCAGCTGGGATGAATAATTCATAAAAGGGTCGCTTTTTAAGTGAAGAAAGCTGTAAAGAAGCACAGAGACACAGTGTTAGTGAGCGTTTGACTGCGAGGATTCATTTGTCTCTGTGTTTAAAAGCAGGGTGAGCAGACTCTGTGACCTCCACGGTGTAAATAAGGTATTTTTTGGCATTTCTGTCGTGAACATGTCGACAGTGGTGTTGTAACAGGCCGAAGGTGACACTGAGTTACACAGCTGGGTGCTGTGTTTTTTTTTTGTCGCCCTTCTTAAAATGTCGTTTTACAAGCCTCACTTTGGCCCTTCGCTTTTGGAATCAATTTCTCCTTCATCCAATGACACGTAATGTATGATTTATGAAATAACGTATCACCAAAAAAACCCAGAAAAGTATCAACAGGTCCCACCCTTCCTTCCCAATGTGAAAGTTGGACCAGTGCTACTAACCTGTAGCAATTTTTTCATCATTACCCGTCATGAAAAAGACACTGGATCAGATCAGGCACACACAACATTTATTTGTATTTAATCTGGTCGTGGTGTTTTCATATGCTTCCAAAACCAGTATTCTGCAGACGTCTTCAGTCTCGGGCACAGGTATACTCGCAAGCTGCGAAGTGATGTTTTAGAAATGATACTGTGCTGTGGGAAGTGATGAATTTCTGTGGAGGGGAAGCGCTCAAATCTTCCAGATAGTGGATTTGTGCTTCTCCCAGCTCACAACGCAAAAGGGGCTTTAATAGAGATTTATAGAGCAAGTGGGGGAAAAAATCAAGTGTTGATAATGAGGTAGGGAAGAAGAATTCTAACCCCAGAAGAGTTCAATTGGACGAAAAAAATGGTTTAAAGTTAAAAGGTCTAGGACAGACAGATTAGCATTAGAAATTCCCTGTACGGTTCAAAAATGAAAGCTAATTATGCTCCAAAAAAATGGAAAGCCGGAAAAAAAGAAAGATTTCTTGTCAAAAGTTACTGGGGAAGCATAACAGAAGCATGATATGCGATAGATTCAGTGGACCGATATATTATATTAATGGGGATTTGTTCCTTTGGATAGTGCTCTGATGATGTTTATCAACATACAAACACACTCTCTCTCACACACATACACACACTCACACACACACACCTACACACATGCACACCTTTAAATATGAACCACTTTGAGTGTTCTTAATTTCTCAATAAAACTGAAGTTTCTATTCTATTCTCCTACAGGGGATACTTCAGTATAGAACCCTCTCCACCTCTTTCCAGAATCTTCTGGGAGACAGGCGTTGGGAGCAGTTTGGGATGTGGGAGCCCGCAGTGCTACTGTACGAGGTGAGATACAAGTTTGTTCCAGCATTTCACAACTCAATTCATATCCACAGGGAGACGATGCCAATGCTGTGGGGATGCGAAACAATGTCAGTTAGAAAAGAAAAACATGTCATGTTTCCAGGTGAGCTGAGGCCTAGGGGGTGGGCGTGGGATCTGTTTATTTATTTTAGTTCCCTAAACACGCTTCCACAGCAGCATAAAAAGAAAGGACATAATTCTCAGGGAGTCTCCTGACGATACTCTAGATGTCTGGGTAAGTGATGTAATTTTATCTCCGTCCCAAAAGAGGATACTGTGCCTGGCGGTGTTCCCTTTGAGAAACAGAACTTAATTCCTCGTTTGTTTTAGAGCACCATTTGACATTTGGCATCCAGCGTTATTCAGGAACTTACCAGAAAAATACCCCCGCTCACCGCCCCTGCTGCGCTGCCGAACCTCTCAGCTCCAAAAATCATTGAAATGAAACAATATACATAATGTATACTTAATTTGATTTTCTCCATGGAAATATTCTCTTTGGTTTTTCACTTCTTCAGAAAGAACAACACGAGTTCCCCCTTATAGTTAGTGAGCGCTGACAGTCACTGGTAAAGCAAGTTCTGAAGAATTGACAAACAAAACATACGCTACCATTTAAAATCCATCAAGTTCTTATTGCTTTTTTAGATGGATCATAAAATATCACACGCACACACACGCGCGCACACACACACACTCCCACAGCAATACTAATAAGCCCTAAGCAGTTGTTTGTAGCTCATCATGAGAATTCTCAACGGCTCAATGATTGATGTCATTCTGAAGTATTAAGATCATGTAAACCTGACAGACCTGGGTTAAAAAAATGATAATTGAGCATATGGCAAGTGACACCAGATTAGCTCATCAGACCGGGAATGACAACTGAGCACACCAAGCAGAAAATATGTCATCTGCGAGGAATTTACAAACGCTAATGAACTCATTATGACTGGTATTATATGGGATATCTGTGTAATGTGTCATGAATTGTGTCTTTCCGTGAATTATAAACAGGTAAATATGAATGACTGAAAACCTAATTTTCATATACAGTAAAATACAGATTGTTAAAATCGTATTGTTAATTGCTGTTTTGATGGTTTAACCTGACTAGAAGGGAGATGCATTTATTCCAATGCGTAGGTTATATTAGAAAATAAAAATATCCTAAACAACGTGAATTTCCCTCACTTCTGCAGTTTTGGGTAGTTTGCCCTCCGTCTCAGTGCAACTTTTTCGAGCCTCTTTTGTTCCAATTTGTTTGACCAGCGCGAGTATGAGGTGCAGTGCTGCACCTGGCGTGCTGAGGTGCACCCCAGGGGTACAGAAACACACTCTGGAGCAGGAGGGCTGCGGTTTAGCTACAATCCCTCAATTATTTAACGCTGTGCGCCTCGCCTGATGGAGCCTGGCTGCTTTCAGACTGGACTGGAAATACTTTTTTGAAAGAGTGGTCATTCGTGCCTTAATTATATTTATGCTGTTGTGGGCAGTTGCTACAGGCCATAACCGCGCAGTCCAGTGCAGGCAAGTCAGAGTGTGAACTGTACATAAAAATACTGTGTATGTTTTACTTCAGTATCATGTCAGAATCCCACCTGATTATTTAAAGCGTGTGTGTGTGTGTTTGTGTATGTGTGTGTGTACATGCGTGTGTAGGTGTGTGTGTGTGTGTGTGTGTAGGTGGGCGGGGTGGTAGGATCACATGACAGTGAATGAAAGTAAATAAAATGAGGTCAGAGCTGAGAGGAAAGCAGAGTTCCCATCTGAGCGCTCTGTACGCTCCCCCTAGCGCAGGAAGCAGGGCTGTGTCAGTCTCCAACCCCGCGCCGTTGCCGTGGTCTTCAGAGCCGTAATTAAGAGGACATCAGAGCCGGAATTCGGCTTCCGGTCCCTGGCAGACCGTAATTATTTCCGACATACCTTTCATTCTGATCCACTCAGCATTTTTTATTAACATTTGGGGAAGAAGACAAAAAGGGGAACGATTCAGGTCAGTTTGTTTCGGCAGCTGGGTTCCCCTGAAGGATTTCCAAACGATGCCCGCCTCCCACGGAATGCGAATCTCCCAGCATGCACCTTGCAGCGCGAGCCAAGCCCTGAGCAGCCGAGGAGTCGGTGCAGAATCAGCTGAAATCCCAGCGGCCGGCCCCTCGCTCTGAGCTGCTGGAGCTGCGCAATTATCACGTCAATATTCCTCTCTGATGTGCAGACGCACACACACACACAGGTACACACACACGCACACACACACACAGGTACACGCACGCATGCACGTACACAGAAACACACACCTGCATGCACACACACACGCAGACACACACGGACACACACACGCAGACACACACGCACACACATATAAACAGACACACACACGGACACACACACGTAGACACACACACCCACGCACACACACACAGACACACGCACACACACACACATACACACACACACACACACACACACACACACACACACGTACACACACACAGACACACACAGACACACGCACACACACACATACACACACACACACACAGACACACACACGTACACACACACACACACACGCACACACAGGCTGCGTGATGCTTTGTCTCTGCGGAGGCTGCGTTCCTTGTTGTGTGCTCCTTTGGGACAGCTTGGACACGGTCAGGCAGATAAGGGCTCTCTGACCTGACTCGTATGTTTCCCCCTCAGGCAAATGTCTAGATTTCGCTGTGCTGCAGATGTACTTTTCCCAGGGAATTTTATTTGAAACACTTGTGTTTAAAGTGGCAGGGAACAACAAAAAAATTTTATAATAAACAATCAAAACTCAGCCCATAGACACAATTTGCTTCCATTTGCAGGCCAGAAGGTATAGTTTGCTACATTCACTGGTTTACAAAGGCGAAATAGCCTCACCCCAGAAATGATTACAACATACAGTACACGGGCACAGCATGACGAGATTCCACCAGAAAACACGCTGCACTTACAGGGACCGTGTGTGTACGTGCGGTGCCATAGGCGTGCTTCTGAGCCTCTGACTCCGGGACATCTCCATCGTAAATACGTCTCTGGTCCTCGTATGGCGGGAGTCAGCCGTTCGCGGACGGAAGGCCGGGGCATCCGAGTCGTCCTTACTGTCGCGCTGTGAACGTGGGGGGGGGGGGGGGGCGGGTTGTTCTCATGGCTGCGGGGGCTTCACTTGCTCGTCACCGGCCAAGACCGCCATATGCTGCGATGGCTAATTAGCCGCAGAAGCCACAGACCGTTCCACGCTGTCGAGGTTTCTCCTTGCCATCGATGTGGGCTGCCTCTCCAACCCTCCTCGTTTCTCTCTCTGTCACAGATCTGTTTTGGGGTGCGGAAGACCACAGCTTGCAGCGTTCCCAAAAAACGGCGATTCCAAAATCGCCATCTGATCGGGACGGCCCAGACCAATCAGCGACAGCACGTAGAGGACCCCATCCTGGACCAGATGCCCGTGATGTTCTGTATGTACCCTCTCAGTTTGGCTTTCCTGGAGACCTCTATCCTCCTACACCGGTCACCTCTGGCACTCTCAGTCAGGATACATCCCCATACATTCAGGATCTGTAACTGACATAGTTTTACTGTGCTGTTGTAAACTGCCGGATGTATTTAGCCAAACCGCCTATCCCAATGTGCAGCTGATGAGGGCGGTGGTAAGGAAAATCTTTAATCGTGAACGCTGAACGGGGCGACCGTGTCGAAAACAGAAGCACAATTTCGGGTGGCTGCACAGGATGTGCAGACTACCCTGAAAATAATGGAAACGCAGCAACGCTAGTGCGCTCAATCACAGACGAGGACACAAATGCATTTTTGTGATGCGAAACCCTGTGAGCTACAATAACGATGCAAACACAGGACAATATAGCAGCTGTGATTGCAAGCATTGAAGATATAACCCACCACCACTGAATTCACTGTTTTTCACTCACGATTAAATGCAAGAATGATTTTTTTCCCCCCTTCATAAACAGTTTCACCAGTACAGCAGGTCCCCAAATGAGTGGTGAAATTGTGGATGTAGTGTAGAAATATCACCCTGACACTTAACCATGAGACACACTGCTAGGAGAAACGCTCTAAGAGGTCAGCACGTGTTATAATGCTTCCGCTTTTCTACCGTGATTTGCTTTCATGAATACATTAACATTTTTTGGTCAGTTCAATTTCAGTGTTTGACAGAAGACGGGATTGGTTCAGAGGTTTTACTCTGTGGTGTGTAATTCCTTTAGCTTCAGATGGATTGATAAATTAGCATCAGCTGTTCTTTTTATTTATTTATTTACATATTTCTCATACTGCCAGCGTAGCTTTTGGACTTTTATCAAGGGATTCTCATTAATGACAATTTGGATGAGGACGGGTACAGCACTTTGTAGTGCATTTATCTGGTTTTATTTAGACAAGGATAACCAAGCATAATGCAATAATCTGTCCTAGATTCACACTTAAATGAACTTTACCATCTACCCCTTGGGTATACAGCAAGCTGCTTTGCCTTATTAACATAGTATGTTTAGATATTCATTCTTTATTGTGAGGTTTATTTGTTAGTGGATTTTTGAAAATTAATTTTGTAAATTGCATTAAAAAATGCAGTACAAAATGCAATAAGAAAGAAACATACTCAGCTCGTTTGAGTTTTGCTGTGTGCAGTGTCAGTTTCCAGTGTGTTTAGAATAGTGGGTTGAGGTAAGTCTTAGTACCAAGTCATGTGTGCATAGCTGATGTTTGATTTATGAAAGTTTTTCTTGCAAAATATATATTTAATACCCTGTTGTATAGAACACAGGATTTATAAGGTGCATATATCGTGAACAGTAGTCATGATACTTAATGATATTTATCAAATTTTGCTTTCCTTGGACTCATAAAAAGACATGAATATTACTTTTCAAAAATGATTACAATATTTATTACATTAAAGAACATCAGACATGCTGTGTGTGACAGCAAAATAGCCCATTCAAGATGGCCAGTTTTTTTTTTTGTACACAAAATATTAACAAAAATCTGCATAAGTCTTGGTGAATAAAACTAAAAGTGATGACAGAGAGAAGTCATGCTGCAGGCAGACTGAGGGAGGGGAGGTCCGACACATTTCCAATTCAAATCGCCTCAAAGTCTTTCATATTTTTAAGCTACATTACATTTAATGAGCAACATCTAAAACTACAGTTTTGAACATTAAAAGACGGACTTCTGCCAATTGGCTTAATGTAAGGTTATCTGTAAGATTACGTTCACATCATCACAAGATAAAAGTCCTTGATCCCCCTGGATTCTACTGGTCTCCAATTAGTATATGAATATTAAACCAAAAATTCAAAAAGTACCTGATCAATAATTCAGTAAATGGCAGCGGCAGACCTCGTCGGGCCATTGGCAGAACCTACAAAGTGAAGCAGAAAGGGTCTGAAATGAAGATCTCAGCCACCCTGGCCTCACATCGCGAGTTAGCGCCGAATTAGCAGCAGCCGAACTTCAAAAGGCCGCCTCTTCAGGAGTCCCCGTTGCGTAAGACAGACACGTGCTCCGCCCGCCCAAGACCTTGATCCCGTGGTCACATACCATGAGGCTAACAGGTACTCACCCATCGCTGATGCGTGTGCATCCAACGCCCCGTGGCTGAATCCCAGCTGCCGCTGCTGCTGCCGCGGCGTGCTGACTCTGATAACGTCTCTCCCCGTTCACCTCCAGATGAAAGCCGCTCTCCCTCCTGGAACCAAGCGGTCTTTAATTGGAGCACGGGTTCCATTCAGAAGGCGTCTAATCAAATATTTACTAATTGGCCGACCCTGAAATACACCGTGGGCCAAACGTAGCGAGTGGCAAGAACCAGGGAACGGCGATGAGTATCTCAGCACGGTGGTCCAGCACTGGGCGATGAGTATCTCAGCACGGTGGTCCAGCACTGGGAGATGAGCATCTCAGCACGGTGGTCCAGCACTGGGCGATGCGTATCTCAGCACGGTGGTCCAGCGCTGGGAGATGAGCATCTCAGCACGGTGGTCCAGCACTGGGCGATGAGCATCTCAGCACGGTGGTCCAGCACTGGGTGATGAGTCTCTCAGCACGGTGGTCCAGCGCTGGGCGATGAGTATCTCAGCATGGTGGTCCAGCACTGGGCGATGAGCATCTCAGCACGATGGTCCAGCACTGGGCGATGAGTATCTCAGCACGGTGGTCCAGCACTGGGCGATGAGCATCTCAGCACGGTGGTCCAGCACTGGGCGATGAGTACCTCAGCACGGTGGTCCAGCACTGGGAGATGAGTATCTCAGCACGGTGGTCCAGCACTGGGAGATGCGTATCTCAGCACGGTGGTCCAGCACTGGGGAGTTAATGACTGATTTTAAACAGCCCTCCCAACTCCAAAATGGAAGACTCTGCTACGGTTCAGGATGTCCCGGGGTCACGGGGGGTTAAACTGTCACAGGGCCTCCCAGTCCTGCGCTATTTGAACCAAAGGAGTTTCAGTAAGATTGTGCTCATTTATTTATGTATTATTTTTATGAATGCCTGTGGTTATTAAGTAGCTGGGCATAATTTGTCGGAATAGATAATTATCACCGGGCTTCAGACGCAGAAAGCGACCAGTTTGACATCATCAGAATCATGCAGGGCATGCATTAGATATATCTACTGTACGTTTGTCTGATCGTTGGTTCACAGGGGTGATCACATATCAGAGTTTAAAGAGAATCCATCGCTTAGATGGTTCACGCATGATTCACATGTATGAGCTTTGAACCTCTGCAAATAGTCTTCACAAAAAACCTGAGTTTGTTTGGAGTTTGTGGCTGATGATGACTTCTCAGAACAGTACCTACAGTCCAGAATGTGTGAAACGTTAGACATCCATGCATTCAAAGTAATTAAAGTATTAGATTTTAGGGTGAATTGTGACAAACTGCACTGTTTGGTGCAACAACAAAATTCAGTCAGTAAATGCATTAAGGTTTACTGTAACTGGGATATTTACAGTAATTAAAATCTTCTCAAACCATTAACTTCAGGCTGGCCTTTTGGAGTAACAGTTGTTTTTTTTGTCCTAACAAACAAGTGTGACTGCCAAACAGTTGAACCCAGCCACTGCCAGTGCCTTGGAGCAAAACTGATGCTAACGTGCTCGTAGCCTGAGAGGACATATTTTATGAACGTTTGCTAGGGTGTTTTGAAGCACCACCTGGTGGGAACCGACGGACACACAGGGACAGCAGCTCTCTGTAATTCCCCGCTGCGCTCGCTTTGCTTGTGTGCAGTACGCAGGACGGCTGCGATGCCGCCATTCAACCCGCACGACGTGAATCCCGCCAAGTCCAGGTTTTACCGTGTGTTACCAGGGGGGCTTACCGGGAGCTGCATGGGGTGGCCAGGGCGGGGAGGTCACAGGGTGTATAAGGGGTGGGCCACAGTATTACCAACAGTTACATCAGCCAATAATAATGCATTATTTTAGGTGGAGAAATAGGGGTGGCACCTGGGGGTGGCCAATCAAATTACAGAGGCGGACGGTGCCACCCCTTTGGACACGCCCCTACGTGTAATGGAACCCAAATCAGCAAATTTACAAGCATTTTTTAGCTCACAATGTGCCTTTTAAAATTACTGGCATTTAACAGACACTCTCATGCAGGGGTGCAGTACCTCGTCTGAGGGGTTCTAATTTTAGCAGCATGAAACTGATGTGTGGGTGGGTGTTGCGTAACGGTGGTCCAATACCCCCATTATTCCATATGTTGATTTTTTCTGTTGGTTTGTGCTTTTAAGGCAGCGAAGGTGGATCGGCTCCAACATGTACAGCCAGTGCGCTTCCAGATCAGAAAATAAATGAGGAGGTCCAGGCTTTGGCACCGTCTCATGGACTCAGATCCACGCTGTTGGTTCGCCGGTTCAGTGTCTTGGTTGAATTAAGATAAGTCGGTTGACAGTGTGATTAGGTTGTTGCTTGACCCCCAGACAGTGGTTCTCATTAAGATCCTCATTTTGCGAAACGATTTCAGAGTCAGTAGACTGACTCATAATTCGCAACATCTGCCCCATTAGTTGCGAGATTTGGCATTTGTGAGCCAGCATTTATTCCTGAAAAAAAGGTCTCATTTCTTGGCAATGGAGGCTTAGTCATTCATTTCCAAATATGATATTAAGCATGTACATGTTCAGCTTTTTCATCTAACAGCAGCTCATAGGAAGGTTCACTTGGAACATACACACATAACAAGCCCCTGCTGCTGCATTTTGGTCTTTTGTCATCGAATGGATTTCAAAAGTGATGTCACAAAAAACGATTGCACCATACCGCATGGATTATGTAGAGCGATGAATATTAATTGAACATAAATTAGTGATTCCGTAATCTCTGTAGTAACATAGAAGAAAGATGACACCCACCAATCATCTTGAACTAGATTGCACAATCTGGCAGAATAGATCAGCCAAAGATGAGCAACATCTGGGGATACCAAGATTGCGTATTTGTTTTTCTTTGTACAGCAAATTTGTTGAGGTGGTGTCTGAGTCTCAAACTCGTTTGCTTTTTTGAGTTTAATTATGCTTCATAAATGCGCATGACCAGATATGATAAATATTGGGTCAGGTATTTCTTACTCAATCAGGAGAGGAAGTTGCTGTGTGTTTAGGCAGATGATTGGAGTTCATTGACAGGCCACTTTGTGTTAGAAGCAGGAAGAAGTACCAAGTTTGGTGCATTTTTTATGGAATATTCTACAAACATATTAAATGCACTGCAAATTTAGAGGAAAGTGTCTTGGTTTTGGTTTATCTGCTCTGTCAGTTTTAGTTGTGAGAAAGGGAAACTCAGTTCTGTATAGTTCACAAACAAGCCACTTCAGCTATTTGCACAAAACACACAAGTTCCTTCCTATCCAAAAATAATAACAATTATTATTATGGCAAACTTGATTAGAAATAGAAATGGTCATTTTTATTTTGCCTCAAATCTGTTGGGTGAATTTAGCATCAGATTCTGTATTAAGAATTTAAAAATCATGTTTTCTGTGATTTCTGCTTAACATTAATTTATTGCTGTATTTTCAGTCCAGTTGAACATTTAAGTGGTAGAAAGAGAGAGTGAGAGGGAAGAGATCGTATTCATAAAAATGACATTTTAATTGTTTCTCCATTGTTGAAGTTAAAATGACCCTGATTATTTCCAATAGGGGGTGCTTGTTTCACATTATTTTCATCTTTTCAACATCTACAGCACGCTGAACTCATCTCACAGTATGTATCTAAGACATCAGTATTGTACAGAATGATTGCGCGCTTTTGCATAAATTGTATTTCCTTGTAAGTTTGCTTTTGTTTCATGCTTCCACATTATTTTTGTAACACATTTAATTTATTTGTCTTCGGTATATTTAGCAGCCCACACTGAGTATGGTGAGATTAATTTCATTCACAGAAATGCTCCTGTCCCCTTTTGCACTAACCAATGATAGAAACTGTCACGCAATGCCAGGGCAGAAAGGCTGCTGGAGCAGTATTTGTTTTTCATTATATTGTATTGATCTGGACGCAGTCCCCCAATTTTGAGATTTTCTTTATTGTCATGCGTCATTAAGTCCTACAGACCCTGGCACACATTCACCTGTACAGCTTCGTCTGGCACTCAGGTTCCTCAGTTGTTGAGATCAGAGTGCTGTCATAGAAGACTGTGTAGCACTTCATAAATCAATGCACCCAGGACTCCAAACAAAATACAGCTGCTTTTTATTTTGATCCCACATTTAAAAAAAAATACTGTTTCACCAGTTTTTAATCTTATTTCACGTAAGAGTTACCTTGTATAAGCATCCATGTGCAGGCGTGCATATCCTTCAGTGATATATATTGTCAGATACATAAAGTAACACACCTTATTTGGAGTTTTTCTGTGAGACTGTTATGATTTAATGGAGGTAGAATTTGCTTGCAAGATCTAACTACTTTTTAAAAGATATTTAAGGGCTACTGCAAATATTTTGGAACAAAGTCCCAGTGCTGGAGATAGAAAGAGAGGATATCTGGGGTACCAAAATAAAAATGAATCATCAGGACTGAACAGAACTTTGAACACAGAACAGCGCAGCATCATTATTATTTTTTTTCAAAAACATTGCGCTCAATTCATATGAAGCCAGTGACAGCCAGACTGTAAGAAAATGTGATTGCATTTCTGTCTTGGGAATGTTCTGCTCAAGAGCACATTTGATGATACACTGTCCAGACATAGCCTCTTTGGCCATTTGCAGCGGAAATGGATGGCACATTATATTAGCTTCGGCAATCACCCCCCCCAACACACCAACACACACCCCCCAAAATGGAGAAAAGCCACGTTAAATTGCGGGAGAAAAGCATCAAAGAAGGAACATTCTAAACTCCAAACATTAAAAAAAAGGTTATTTAATTCACTCCAGCACGTCAAAGAGCAGCGTACACAGGAAATAACACATCCTCTGCATGCTGTCCGAACGTGTCAGTCTTCACCTCCAGGAACACACAGGCCATTAATGCAGCACGGGCATCAGCCCAGCCAGCCCCTAACAACCTCTCCGTGTGGCTGCGCCGTTGTCATGTGTCACAGTCACGATGAGAGAATACTCAGAATTCATGATGACCGGACAGGAATTCTGTCGGGGCGAAAACCCAACAAATGGAGAGTCGTGCGAACGCGTTAGGAATAATCCAAGACTAGGTGTGTGTTAAAGGGTTTTAACACATTGGAGTGGATTCCTCCGCTTATGCCACATCCATTTGTCAAAGATTAAAATATAAGCAGAGGTCATTCATATTTAGGGGGCAATTCACCCACAAATATAAACTTTTTTGACTGGCACTAACTAATTTACAAAGTTGTTTACTAGGCCTTCTACCGTTTCAGCGTGTTGCTATGGTTACATAGGTTGGTCAGCTAGCCAGGCAGCGTATGAATTTAGAACAGTGATTAGGCTTGACCTGAACTACTTGTGCATTAATCTATTTCAGAGCACACCTCCCAGCCAATCAGAATCGAGTATTCACCCAGACCGTGGTATAAAAATATTTATGTGCATAAACTGAGGGAGCAGGTGATGCGCTTTGCTGGGCTGGGAACTGAGAGACAGGAAGTGCAGCACCTGTGAGAATTTGTGAAGCTCAACTGTCTCCGCCTGCCACCTCAGGTAGGAAGACTGTCATCTGCATAATATTTAGAACAGCTTTGATTCTGTCGAGCACTGCAGGGCTTACAATACACAGAAGAGATTAGGGCTGGTCGCCTTGTAGAACACTCGTTTTTACAATGCCCAATTTGAGCGCTGCAAAGCACATTGTCATTCTTACATGTTTATTAATGTTACCCAGAAGAGCACAGCACAACAGTCACATTATGTGTCAGCTGAAAACTGACTTCTAAACATTATTAGGTCTCCTGTGTTTCGTTTGATTTAAACAGTACAGTCTAAGCACTTGTGCAACGGTAGTTGCCAATTAAATGCTAATGCCTTCCATGTTATTTGCTGACAGATAAGCATAAAAACAACAAAGCATTTTTTTCTCAGTGCACATTCCAATGTAGTTCAGCCTCTCACAGTCCCAGATGTTGTATTACCTGGCAAAATCTTCGCTAAACTAGAACCTTCCCGTCTCCTCGAAAACAACCACATCCTTGGGCCTCAGACAAGCAGACATGTTTGATAATCCTCTGACCTCCCCAGAGAACAGTGCAGCAACGATTCTCATCTGACAACCTTACGAGTCCAACCCTGAAACGAGTCCCGCAGCTCCTCACCACCTTCAGGACTTACTGTAGAGGCTACAGGGCCTGCTGTTGTCCCCCTAGCTGGATCTACAGCCAAAACTCAGCCCTCCCAAGAACCAGGTACACCTACACCCCCTCCTGCACCCCCTCTCTCCTCATCTCTCTCCAACGCTTATTGGTCCTCACTTACGTCTACGCTCTGTCTACTTGTCTGTCCCAACCCCTCATGACACCGATCCACTCATTTCGACCTCTGGTCCTCAAAACTCTTCAAACTCGTAGGAATCCATTCTTCGTGCTTCACCCTTGAGGAACTTGGGACTGAATTCACAGAAACCAGAGACTTTGATAGGCCCGGCTCCCGGATAACCCAACCTCATGTGGCCTAGCGATGCATCTGAACCAGGAAGTGAGGATGGTGCGGACGCAACGTCGACCTGAACTTTAGATCACATGCAAGCCTCGCTGTTGGCACGCAGACCTCCAGCTCCTTCCCAGATCTTCTGGGACGCCCCCCGTCCGGCCTTCCTCAGACCGGAGACTTATTAGACTTCATCTGATGCCCTTCTGAGGCATCCTCAGCTGCTCTGATCTATTCATAATAGTGTTGATGGGAAGAATATGACTTCCTGTACGTGGGTTTCACTAGCCTAGGAGACTGCTGGACACTAACGCTCACACGCTACAGTGGAAGCATGAGAAAGGGTCCTGACAGCATCCAAAAGCCCTCCAGCACTGGGGACTGATATGTATGGAGCTGGGTCAGAAATCTCCCCAGAGAAGCAAAGATCTCAATCAAATAAAAAAAAGCTATTTTCCACTATACGCAAGACAGACGACATAAATTTTTTTCAAATTATATTAGTTTTCCTTTTAAACAATTTATTTCACAATAAGCATTTAACAAAAAAAAGGCACACATACACGCATGCAAACTGACAAGCACAGACACTGACACACATATAATTAGGATTTACAACAACAACATTAATAATAATAATAATAATAATAATAATAATAATGATAATAATAATAATAAAATGGCATTTCACTATAATCAGTGTTGTCTTCTACACCGCTTCTGAAGTCGCAGCACTAGTTACTCTTGATTACCCAGTTTGGTGCGGTTGAAACTTTTGAAAACTCGACAGTTTTAAAATATTTATGACACATTCATGTCAAGAGAAAAAATAAGAAAATTTATATTGATACGAATGAATACTTCGATCATCATTTGTATTTTAGATTAAGGTTTTACTGTACTTTCACATTCTATTTAAAATGTAAAAAAAAAAACGAAGGAGAACTTCAGTAGATCTTTGCTAATATCTGACAAAAAAAATCTGTTTTCATAAACAAGTTTGGAAGCGCAGGACAGGGTGACACATATCTTAAAGTCCAAATATTAATGATTTCATTCTGAATAATGCATTGTATTTAGCAGCTGTCTCATTCCAACACACTCCTATAAGAAAGGGAAGGTGTTCTGCCGAAGCTTTTGAAAAATAATAAGCAAGCAACTGAGCTAAGTGTTAATTACCATGACTTATGAGCTTAATTAGATAAATACACATACTTCTCTTTCAAAAGACATCGACAGCTCGTCAGATATATTACGTACTTAAGTTATCTTTCATTTCTCAGAAAAAAAGCATTTAGACTCATATTGATATTTTTAATGACAGTCAGCGCTGTCAAAAAAGTCGATTTTTGCTTTAAATTTTTACAAGACATGAGTTGTTCGTCGCGAGAACGCGGCGTAGGCTACAGAGCCGTATTCGCGTACGCATCGCGGCGTTCCCCGCAATGAAAGTAAACGAAGTGGTTCGCAAGTAGGCTACTAATAAGTGCCTGACGGTTTTCATGTCTGCAGGGCAGGGTTTAGTTTAGTTGGCTCACTGTCACACACAGATGTGACTCTTTACCCTACACAACAGCGTGACGACCAAAATCCAGACTATAATTCACTCACGTTGTAGGCTACTCGGAAGGCAGAGCAGATCGACTGTGGAGTAAAATATAAGACGTATTTCAGCAAAGCGACGGTGAACGCTCCGAACTCCCAGAAATCGCTCGAATCGTCTGTTTTCCAGTCTGCTGTGCTTCAGCACAGTAAGCATTTTAAACGCAAGCGAAGAGAGGGAGCTGACCGCGGGGCGAAAGATTCCTCTTTCCTCCCCAGGTGTACAAGAACTTGCTGTTTCTGAAAAGGGACACCAATAACAGCACACTTTTTCTTCTGTCAGCGCATTCCCTCCACACTTTTGCGTTTCAGGATTTGGGAAAGGGGACAGCTGTGCTTTCAGATCCTACCGTGTATCACAAGGAACGTCTTCATGCATGATACCAACCACTAAGAATTCCGGAAAAAAATCCAAGCTAAGGAAGACGTGATTCGGTGTAGCGTATTAAAGTAATAAAACTGCCATTTCGACTGCGATTCAGCAGTGCGGTCCGGGACATCTTCAGACTTTTCAATCCCCCCTGAGATTGAAAGGGGGGGAGAAAAAACTTCCCCGCTTGAGGGCGAAATCAGACTTTTGGGGACGGCAAGTTCGAAAGCCTTAGGACCTGGTGTCTTCCTGCAACATGCAGACATGGTAAATATCGCAACGTTTCACTCCGGCAATCGGCTGTGCGCACTTTCAGACATACATTCACACAGACTCGGAACGGTGCGTGCCGAAGTTAAATAAAAAAACTTAAAAAATATATTCAAGGCCTAGCATGTTTAAATAGCCCAATCAGGGAAGCTGAAGGAACACTTCAGCTCGGAGTTATGTTCCTTCCCTTCTTATTCCGCTCTGTGTGTTCATCTTAAAGTCTTTGCTGTGCTCTGTTTCATTTGACCGATACCTAGAGTGTATTATTTTTGTTATTTGACAGAAATCACTTTCATGAGCTATGTAGGTTACATTGTAGCATTCAATTCATTGCTTACATTATACATATGGATATATACAATATGCTAAAACAAACAATCGAGTGCAAAAGAAGAAAATTTTATTCTGTAGTGTAAAATTTATGTAACATCAATTTTAACCCAGGACCCGGGCTTTGAATCGTGTGTATAAATATATCCAAACTTAATTTTATCCTGACAAACATTGTACCGGTTTTCCGGTGTTCTGGAATATTTTTATTAAACAATTCCCGTGCGGCATTGGGTAAAGTATCCTATGCCATAGCACACAATTACTTGTTGAATTTTAAAAAAAGTATACACAGTAAGCTGTAGCTAATCCTAAATATTAACAGTGACAAAACTGGTCAATTCATAGTGTTCATCTGCGGACAACGTTATGAAATAATTAGACTGTGTGTGTGTGTGTGTGTGCGCGCGCGCGCGCGCTGGCGTTCGCGCGTGTGAGTGTGTTTGTGTGTGCTTGAAACTTACTGTAAGTGTGGTTTTGTCTGGGCGTGTGCATGAGTTTCAGGTAAAGTTTACTCTGGCCCAAGAAAAGTGTTTTGAACTGCAGTTTACCTGGGCATGTAGATTCCTCTGCTTAGTGAAATGTGTGGTGACAACAAGGTACTATCACTGACCAAAAAAAAAAAAAAAACATGCTTGCAGCTTCAAATTTTAAGCAGTAAGTTTCAGGCACAACTAATGGAAGTGTATTTAATCTGAAACCTCATATAAAACTTGCTGTTTGCAATGTTGCTTGCAACATTACGCAGTCCTGCCCTCGTATTTTATAGCCAAATACTGGGTTAGCAGTTTGCATGTAAAGTTTTAACTTTTCACCATAAGATAGTTATCTTAGGAAGGAACGTTGTTTTGTGTAAAACACATAGATACCCATCTAAGATATGGTGATAATAATAATGTGTTCTGTGTTTTATTGGCATGTGAACATTGAATATAATTTTTCATATGCTTGTACCAGTACAAACACTTATTTAAGATATTGATAATGTAAGAAAAAATACTAAAGTACATATATAGTTATTCTTCTGCCATCAGTCATGTATTTAGTAATGTAACCAGGAAGGTTTTGTTAAGATTTGAAATATCTTTTTTAAGACAGAACTGGTACGAGAATAGCTGTCAATGTAAAAGAAGTCAGACAGTAAATTCACAAATAAAACAGAAACATCACATGGAACACCATGACTGAAAACGCGAGTAAGGCACTTAGTGGATTGATTTATGACGTTAAAAGAACAGATGCAGCTGCATGTTTTATTGTAAATTTAGCAAATGTAACGTATAATAGCCTATGAAACATTACCGTTAGCATTCTTCAGTCAGTTGTGACCAAACTTAAATTAATATACATTATATATTCCTACACTGGCCTTGACGTTGTGAGTGTCAAAAATTAAAGACACTGGGTACTGCTGAGATAATAGGTAAAATGCCAAAATTTACATTCTTTTGATTATTTAAAGAATGCCATGTTCATGATAGTTTTTCTGTAACAGGGAATAAATGACAGTGAAAAGCCTTGTCATTCTAGGGTAAGTACATTTAGCATTTTCAAACCGAGTCCAATATATTTAACAGCGGTTTATCTACACGTACAGTCTGTGATCCTTTCCTTCCTTTTCTGTACCGTGATCCCAAAGTGGAGATTCAGAAACATTTCCCAGTCTGGCCGGTACGTACAGGTTCTGGGGAACAGACGTAAAGGGAGGGGTTCCATGGAAGGATAGCTGTCTGAAGACTGTGCGTATCTGTGGGGAAACACTGAGGAAATAGGCGATGACTTGTGTCACATAGGAGAACTGGGCCTTGCTACTGCGACTGCTCCGCTCACAGTTTACAGGTTAATCGCTGTGCATGATATTTAGGCCTGATCGAATTCCTGTCTGAATGGCCCCCTTTTTTAAGGTTGTGCAAGCGCTACGGTCAGAAACCCCCCATTTGCATTCCTGGAGCGTCGTTTGATCGCTTTTTATCTGCAGAGTTTCTGGGCAGGTCCGGACCTTCACGTCTCATCCCGCCATGTCACAAGTCAATGCAATGTTGTCTTTTTTTATTTTTTTTTTTGGGAGAAATTGGCAGATTGATACAAGGAGGGAGAGAGGGAGAGAGAGAGAGAGGCTGAGAAAGGGGAGTGCTTTCATGTTCCAGCGCGGTCTCTGGCTGATTCGGCAGCGGGGCAGCGCCCCTCCGGGGTCCTGTAGATTCGGGGAGTAGATGATGGTGAGGCGGTTCAGTAAGCCCTTGGACAGGTAGCCCTGCGATGGTCCCCAGGGGGTCCCCCTTAATGAAGAACAGGTCTGCTTAGTTCTTCCTGCTCTGACCTCACGCTGTCCCCGCAGTTTTCTCCATTTGAACTCTCTCCCCACAAATGGATGTTTCCCTGTTATTCCCCCCCTCCCAGTTTGGCCCTGGTGGGTGCTGAATTAACAGAGCAACTTAAGTTGGATAATACAGCTGTTCAGGCAGAAATCTGACCCTGCTCTCTCTCTCTCTCTTTTTTTTTTTTTTTTTGCTCTCGTGTTAGTCTTTCAGTGGGCTGGGAAAGTTAGGTGTCAGGAAGTTATTTTCAAACCAGGCTAATTACAGTAAAAGAGCTTAAGAACCCATGTTATACCGTATATGAAACTGCAGTTCTGATGTTTATGTTCTGTACGCAAAATAAATGATCACCATTAGCAGCAAGAAAAAGTTAAATACTTATATTCTTCTCTTATTAATATGACTGAAAACACTACTACTACTACTATTACTACTAAGAATAATAATAATGATAATAATAGCAGTTTTAACCTTGATCTCATCATTGCCAAAACAAATATATTTTGGCACTCCCATTAATCAAATGTTTTAGCCATATTTGCAGATGCAATAAACCGTTTTGTCTGAAATGTTTGTACAGTATTATTGGCTCAGTTTTTCCATACGCTGAGCAGTTTTTTTATGAGACATGGTAGGATACGAGGAGAGAGAGAGAGTGAGAGTCAATTAAACAGCAGTTTCCACCTGATGTCACATTACATAGAAGGTTTTTTAGATGAAGAGACACAGGGTTTGGTTTGAAACTATGAAGAGTACAGTAGCCATTAAGGAGTCTACAGACCTCCTCACTCTGTGTGGACACAACCACATGATGTGCTGTCGGTATTCATTCATTCTTACTGGTTTTTTGTGCGATATCACTGAACAAAACCAAGATGGTTGAGATTGCTAATAATTTCATGCATTTGTGATAGCGTTTTTGACATTCAGAGAAAATGTAATATTTAGCTAGCTCCCTTTTTTTAAAGATAAAGATTAATTTTTTTTTAAAAGGGACCCAAAGAAGGGATTTAATAAAGAGTGAAATTTTAAAACAAATGAGATCACAGGCAGTAACTTAATAAGCCTCGCAGTGAGAGATCTGCTTAATTAAGCAACAGTGCACATATATAATTATATAATATATATAACATATATTATTTATGTCCTGCAAATGTCTGAGCACTGTGCAGGAGGAGGTGAAGACCATGTACATTCCTCTGCCCCAGAAACAAATATCACTGCTGCAAAATGTTTTCATCTAACAGACGAAACAGACTTTCAGAATTTCGGGAGGGGAAAAAAATAGTTGAAAATGTTTGCACAAGATACTGGGAGTGCTCCCAGTATTTTCTTGAGCGTGTAGGACTTATCAGCTGTGCACGCGAGAAGAATTCTCTCCAGTCGAAAAGATTTTGATGCCCCCGTCCAAATGAAAGGACTGTATTTGTAATACTCCGATATTGGGAAATTATTTTTTAGAAGATCTGTTTTATTTTATTTATTAGTCTTTTTTCCCTCAAAGAAGAAAGTGAGACAGAGAGGCCTAGTTGAAGTTATGACT
>NC_049207.1:55824936-55847436 GCF_013347855.1 Anguilla anguilla | reverse complement strand
TATCGCTCTTCAGTGATTACAAGTAAAACAACTTTCCTGTCTGACTGAATTTTGGCTTTGTTGTTTCGGTTCTGTAAGCTGTTCGGCACTCTGCTTTGTTCTGGCATTATAAAAATTAGGGTCATTAAGGTACAATGGCTCGCCAGCCTAAAAGGTAACTTCACGGAAAATGTTAAATTCCTGTTCCTTCACTTACTGTGAAATCTTTTGGCATCCTGAAAAATAAATAGTACATTTCATTGCACAGGACTGTCCATTTCCTCAACATTTCTCCTTAACTTTTCAAAGCATTATAAATAAGAATAAAAAAAAGAATAATTCTTTCTTTTATTCACCAGCACTGTGATCCAGCGATCACTAAAAACTACCGTGCCAAACCAAGTTTGTGGAAAACAGTGTGACGCTTGCATTTACGAGCCAAAGTTAAGGACGAATGTTGATTGAGTACATGCCTAACCTATAGCTGTTAAAAATATAGCTAAAAGGCAGGGATTTTGAATTATTTATTTTTGAATTTAAAAAGGAGAAATACAACCCCTGAAATAATTGAGAGACATTCCAGAGCTATTGACCTCCATTGCCAAGGTGTTTGACTAATTTTGGTTGGAGTCCACATGACTCTGCTGCTTGTACAGACTGTTCTCTCGAAGTCGCTGTGAAGTCTGTGAACTTTAGGAAGGAGAGAGGCCGTTTTCATCTTCTATGGTCTGCGTTTCCTCCTCCTTCAAGTTAACACAGGCATTTTATTTATTTATCTTTCAGTAATTACATTTCTGGTTCCTTTGGTAGAACGTTATTGCTTTATATACACGGTCCCTATAGGAATTTAGGAGATTTTATATTTTTGTTGGACTATTGTAAGTGAGGTGTTGGAATCCCATTTACCAATTGCAACCACCTGGCTTGGACATATATACTGATATACTGTACTGCAGTAAATTTGATACACTGCACATATGATTATTTTTGTGTGTCTATATATATATGTGTGTGTGTGTGTGTGTATTACTGTGGGGATTATGGATGTGTTTCCTTCAATCTCTCTGAGATTTCTCTATGCTTTATGTCCGTGGCATCGTATGTATGTTATTTATTTCATGTTTTCCTTTGGCGTTCTGTTTAGGCTCGTATTAATTGTGAGGCATCCTGGCCTCTTTCAGCCCCCAGCTCCCCCTTTCGATATTTGTTTTTGTAGCTAATTCTGTGTGATATGGCAGAGCCTCTCCTAATCGATGAACTCATATTGCGTTTCATAGTTTGGTCAAATATCTCGCCGTCTCCTGAAGTAGCTCTGGGCTCTTAATAAACCCCACCGCGTCCCTGGGGCCTTCCCAGAGTGCACTGGGAGCTCGGTCAGCGAGGCCTGCACTTGTTTGTGTGTCCCTGTTAATGTGGATTTATTTATATGTGTAGTTATCGAGACCTGCAACATGCAGGGAAACTGTACAAAAACACGACAGCACTTCCGGGTTTAACCTCTTTGAGTGATCGCTCCTGTTTGCCGTGTCCTGCAGATTAAAATGTTGGCCCGTGACAAAACTGGTCGGGTTGGGGGCGGTGACTCTGTGTCTGGAAGTTATTACGAGGAGGCATTTCAATCGTGAAGTTATGCGGGGTGTAACAATATAGGTTAAATACGTGCAGGAAACTTTCTGACCTTGCGTCTTCCTGGCTAATCTCTTCTTCCAAAGTACACACTGAAGATGTCTGGAGCGGCAGTGAGGAGCGATGCATTGTTGGATCTTAGGAAACGAGGAACCCAGCCATCAAATGGGAGATTTGTCCCTTAGATGATACTGGAACGACTGCATCCGTTACAGCAAACAGTACAGCAGGGTAGGCAGTGACCGATTTCTGTCCGTAGCAGACGGATGATGTCACAGAGCCGGCTATACCGTTGACATCTTCGCCGCGTGCTCACCTGAGTGAGGGCCCATAGCGAGCCTGTCGGACGGGAGGAGAAGGACGGAATAACAGAGCGCTAGTAAACTGAGATGACTACAGGTCTGTGCTGCAAGAATAGCACCTTTGGAGCAACCTGTCATTACAGGCAACTTTCTCTTAAATACCCATAATTAGATGCATTCCACAACTTAATATTTTGCAATAAAACGTGATGCGACTTGAGCGGCAAAGTGACTTTCCTGCGCGTTTCCTCAGGAGCCTCGATACGGCGGAGCGGTGTAGCGGCGCTACCGTGGCCGAAAGTCCCCCTCTGAGCGTTCGGAGATTTTAAAAGGTGGTTGGAATCACGTCCTACACGAGCTGTTTCGATGGCTGCCTGCCTTGCTGTTCATAAGGCAGTCCCATGTTTTTACAAGGCAATGAAATGGTTTGAAACAAATGTTATTAATAAAAGCAGAGAATGTCGATGTACTTAATTTCAACCTAAGGCCTCCGCTTGGTTTTTGTAAAGCTGAAGGAAAAAAATTCCCAGAATTCCACATTCTGAAGGTAGAATGTATAGCACCTGGCTGCTCCCATCACCTCTGACGTGGGTAAGGTCTCAGAAACCCAGCTTTGCTGTTTCTTTATCGAGCCCCGTTCTCCTGAAACTCCTGAGAAGGAGTGGAGCAGCTCTTGGCTCCTCATTGGTCGGGGTTAATAGGAAAGCTCTCCAGGTGAATGGAAGGTGTTTGAGGATTTTTTTTGGCACGTTTGAATCTTGTCTCTCTGGGTCATTGGTAAAAAAAAAGCTAAAGGATTCCTTGCCCATATTAACCTCTGTAGAACTCAATTTTTTTAGAGGCGTGTTTTTCAGGAGAGATTCGCATCTCTATGTCAATACCGAACCCCCCCAAAGGTACCCCCCAAACCCCCCCCCCCCCCCCCTCCCCCCAGAGGTACCCCAGAAATGCAGGCAGCTTTGCTGCATTCTGCTGATAGGGTGCATTATTTCAGACCGTGCAGGAAACCAAAACTGCTACTGGAAAAAGAAGAGACGGGGAGCATTTAGATTTTTCTTTTTTTAAACCGCCCCCTTCAGAACCTTTTTGCTCTCGGTCTGAGTATATTTAATCAGGTTCTCATGGAACGTATGAAATATTTAAGTTCCAGGCTCAGGACCCGCCATGCTGGATGTGTTTACTCAGCAGCGAAAGAGTTCTCGCAGGTACATGCCAACGTCACTGGCTTCTCCCAGAAGAAAATGCTTTTTCTGTGGAAATGTTCGTTTCACCGCGAACCCTGAGCGTCCCGAAGACCTCCGGCTTCATCCTGCTGCTCCGACTTGACAACTTTTTTTGTTGCGAGCGGGCCGCCCTGACACCTTTTTACAAAAAACAAAAAAAACTAGTCAGACGGGGAGTCTGCCTTGAGGCCGATGCCCCTGCCCGAGGTCTATAAAACTGAACCCACACTGTCAAAAGTCTCGGAGCCCGACTGGAGACGGTGATCCCTTTGAACCCTCCGCCGGAGTCACGGACGGCCTTAATATCGGCCGTGTCCTTTCGGCGTCGCGTCTGGCCTGACATCGTCCGCTCTCCTGCGTTAACGTGCGCCAGAGGACAGATTTATCAGGCCGGGCCGGGTCCCGCTCGCCAGCGCAGGGGTGGTGGAGCGAGGTGAGGAGAAGCGGGGCCAATCCTCCCGCTCCCCAAACATGAATGTATTCCTTTTCATTGGGCCACACGGCTCATTAGTGCTCCTTCCCCACATATGTTGGGAATATGGAGTGGGCCTCGTACCCCGTGTGGCCGTCCTGCAAGGAAAAGGAAAAAAAAAACCCCCCCCAAAAAATCCACATAGGGGAAGATGTGGGCTGAAAGTCGAACTGCTGCACCCTGATGCTATCAAGAGGGGAACGTCTGAGGGTCCTAATTGTTGTCCCCTGGTGAAGTTCGACATACAGAACCATGTGCTTTATGCACAGACTGAGAAAACTAGCGATAGCTGAGAACTGATCCAGCTGCCACATCACATACTCTGACAACACTGCACAGTTGCTGCTGTACTCAGCCATAGAGAGTGAATGAATGTATTTGCCGTTTATATTAGACTCATATTATCTGTTAAATATTTCTTTGTGTTCATTTTACAGTCTTTTCAACTGACATGAAATACTGAGCAGGGTACATTGGGTCACTTAACATATTCTAAGGATAGTGATGATGGTGGTGATTATTATTATTTATTTTTAAAAGATATTTTTAAAATTATTATTCATTACCTTCTATGGAGCATAACTCTGAGAATTTTTTTTGACTGAGAATGAACTGAAAGGCTGTGGCAGCGGGGGCACTCCTGAGTGCGGTTTCGTGCCGTGACTTTTTGCCGCATTTACAGGTAGTTTTTACAGGTAGTTTTTACAGGTAGTTGAGAGTAAATGAGAGGTGAGGAAGAAGGTAACGTCTGCAAGCTGTCGACTACGATGATCTACCCGGCACCGTTTTTCTGCACAAAATGACATAATTGCAGCAAAAGTTAATAATGATCGTTGAAAGATTTGGTCATATTACAACATCTTACCTCAGTCGAAATAAGTTCACTTGCTAAACATGACATGTTCAGGCCCGATGTCACATTCTGTTATAATGAATCATATAAAATTAACCCTTACACCCGTACACATAATGCATAAACAAGCTGAACGTATTACATTGCCACTTATTTTATATCACACGACTTCAAAAGCACTCAACCTGAGGATGACATTTTTTAAATTTTTTGAATGTCAGCAAAAATTATTTTTATTTAAACATTATTTTGTTCACTGTGGAGTGAGGCTGGGCAAATGCTTTCAGAATCATTCATAAATGAGAAATGGAGAATAAAATAACTGTGAGGTCAGCGTGTCCCACAGACCAGCTCTGGTTGTGTCACAACAGAAAAGATTTATTTGTTTAAAAAAAGTAAGGGCAGGCCAGATCTATGCAAATACACGATGACCGACAAAAATTTACGGTAAATTCATGAAAAATTTTTGTCATTAAATTGATTGATCTTAAAATCTATTTACCCAACTTGGAAGTGGCGCAATTGATGCGGCACTTGGAGGAAATGACACATCTCCCATGTATTCATCAGGACTACAGCCTGTGGATCATCATAATCCAAACAAATGACAGAGCTGTGTATTTTTTCAGTCCAAGTCGCCGGTGTCCAGTCATGGAGCGGATTCCTCTCGTAACCCATGGCTACGTGACTCAGTGACACTCACTATTGATGGCGGGATGGGGATAATGCGCTGTTGTGATATAAATACATACGCACATTCACGCGTTATAATCACCATTAGCCTCCCCTCATCCCCCTAATCCTTAAATGGATAAGCCAAACTGTAATTAGCCAAATTGTTGCTATAATTATCTTCAATTATACTTTATCAGCCAGATAGCAACTCCTTTCAAAGTAGAGGGTTGGCTGTAACTATGTGGTGTATTAAATGCTAATGTCGTCCTCGAGTCTCCAGGTACCTGCTCCTCTATCGCTGAAGGAGTGAAAGGAGGATTTAGTATAGCCATTATTGTAACGGCCATTAAAGTCTATTATGTAGCCATACAGTAGTAGTCCGTTAAGATTGCATCTAAAATGTTTAGTGGGCATTTTAGAACTAAGTTCGGTTTTTTGATCAGTTTGTGGTAATGGGTGATGTCCAAATTAAAAGATTCCTAGCATTTTCAACAAGCTTTGCAAACGATTTGCAAATTGTTTCTTTTATATACTTTTTTCTGTGCCTTTTTTTTTTCAGCTGAAATGTGCACAAGTACCAACTGCCAGTTCTGTGCACTATGAGGACACTTTGAGAGGAGATCTTAAAAGAAACCTCCTTTTGTGAGAGACCTCATAATGTTCACTTTGTCCTCGGATATCTGAACGGTGGTACCGAGGATCATGGGAACTTGATGATGCTCAGCTGACATGCTATCTCTCCTACTGCTCCACGGCCCGTTTGGCAAGAGGGTGCGTTTTAATTGCTCGATCGGTTCTGTGTCACTTTTTCAATGGGAATTATTATTCGATTATCTGGCGATCGTCCAAAATGATTGATATGTTTACCTCATGACCGATAGGATTCCTGGTTGAGTGTTGGCTATCGCGGTCAGTACGAAGTTCATGGGGATCACATTATCCGCTCATTTGAGATGAAGTAATAGCTGAGTCAGCTGAGTTCCTTTTATCTGGGAACTGCAGACGAGTCACTTGGTTGGAGTGTTTAGGTTTCAGAGTGGGTCAGATGGCTTCAGTACAGCCCCAGGAAGCTGGTGCGTACGCCCACCCTGAGAAGGGTTGGGGTGTGGGGCTGCACAGGACTATCAGACGGAACAGTAGACCATTTCATCTGCTTCTCACACTCAAGTGGAGCTCCCCGAAGTCACACTGCTGAAAAAAATGAAGGCCCAGTTGAAATAATACTCTGGAGTTGTAGTTGCGTAAGAGAACAAGTAGTGCATTGGAATCAGGCGATGTGTGTGATTGTGTGTGTGTGGTATATTTGTGTGTGTGTGTATACTGTAGGTGTGTGAGTGTGTTGCTCTGTATGTGTATACTGTAGCTGTGTATGTGTGTGTGTGTGAGTGTATACTGTAGGTGTGTGAGTGTGTGTTGTTTGTGTGTGTGTGTGTGTGTTGCTCTGTATGTGTGTGAGTGTGTGTAGCTGTGTGTTAGTGTGTATGTTGCTGTGTGTGTGAGTGTGTGTGTGAGTGTATACTGTAGCTGTGTATGTGTGTGTGTGTTTGTGTGTGTGTGAGTGTAAACTGTAGGTGTGTGTGTGTGTGTGTTGTTAGTGTGTATGTTGCTGTATGTGTGTGAGTGTGTGTAGCTGTGTGTTAGTGTGTATGTTGCTGTGTGTGTGAGTGTGTGTAGCTGTGTGTTAGTGTGTATGTTGCTGTGTGTGTGAGTGTGTGTAGCTGTGTGACTCGGCGCTCCCGCTCCCGTGCTGCTGCCCCAGCAGGGCCTGCTCAGGACCCCTCCGCGCTCCCGTGCTCCTCTCCGCCGGCTCGTATTTCAGTTTGCTCCCAGGAGCTCGCAGGTCCGTGCCAGACGGAAATTCGCTGAGGCTGCAGGAGCCCCTTCGGAGGCCGCGGGGAGGAGGGACAGGCCCAAACAATCAGGCCCAGTCCTCCTGCTCCCCGGGCTGCTCGGGCACACAGGGTGACTCCTCTCTGCTTCTGCGCTCGCCCCCCCGCATCCCTGAACCCACCCCCCCCCCGCCTTTACCCCCCCCCCCCCCCGCTTCCCTCTGCTCCACTCCCCCGAGAGTCAACCGCGAGGCCATCCAGTCATACGCTGTCCGTCAGGCGTGTTTACCCTCCCCCGTGACAGCCGACACATCTGGAGCGCATATTCAGGTTATTCCGCTGCCACCAGACGCATTCCGCCAGATCATTTCAGCCGTTGTTATGGCGATCCTCTCCCCTCCAGTGATTTTCGAGTTGCATGACAGAAATTGCTGGAGCTGGAGCGAGAGCGAGAGAGAGAGAGAGCAGGGTAGGAGAGGCAGGTGGGGGATGGGGTGTGGGGAAAGGGGGGCTGTAGGGAGGGATGGGAGGGGGACGGGGAGGGCAGGGGCGAGGGGCAAAAGTCACTGGGATCAGAAGGGGGCTTTTTGTCAGGGCGAGTTTGTGACTGGCCAGACCTTATTTTCGGGAGACGTGTGTAATGAAGCGAAGCAGGGACGCGTCTGCCCGGTCGCGCGTCTGCGCTCTTCTCTCAGACTCTGCGTCCGTTTCGGTCTCAGCTGCGCCCGTGTTCTTGGACGGGGAAGATCTGCCCAAAAGGCTCTCCCCTCACGACGGGCCACTTTTCCGTCTTTGTGGAGCTCGGCTCTGAAAAGTGTTTCTAAGCCAATTTTGTCAAAGTATTCCAGCCCCCCGAGTCCACAGCAAGTAAAACAATTTGCAGGTCTTGTATTGTTTGTCTAAAAATGAAATAAGTGGAGCTTATGCCACTGCAATTTGGAACACTGTCTCGGAAGGTAATGCTGCTCCAGATAAGCAAAGCTAATAGGTCAAATATATGGGGAGAAAAAGAGACTATACTTATTCCATTTCCTCACAAACATTTGGCTGTTTCGGGAGTAAATAGGGAAACAATAATTTCTTCCTGACTAAAGTAGGATATCTTTCTTACCTATAATGTATCTGGGCCTGCACTGATGTACTGTACAACAGCAAAGTAAGACTTAATGGTCTCAGTTTGGAGTTATTCAAAGTTTATATTGTGTGATACTCTCTTTAAAGAAACAACCTTCGGTGTGTTTCGTTTTTGTGTGTGTTTTTTTTAGGGATGTTATTGTTCTTAGTTTTCGTCTATTAGAGTTCATGAAATTAGATTAAAAGCAATTCCTCAGATTTGCTGAATATAATGGGCCACCTAAGAATATACTCAGTTAGGGCAATGAAATGCGTTCAGATTCCAAATATGTAAATGGATGAAGGTATAGTACTGCTCATTTCCTTTTTAAAAATCTAAAACGATCTAAAAAACAAAACAAACTTAAAAAGTATGTATCAGGCAGAGTGCTCTGTGGTGTAAGGGGTCTGTAAAGTGTCAGCAGGCGTGAACGAGGAACGGACAGCCAGTGTTGCATCTTCAGAAGGCTTCAGAAGCTCAGTCGCCACACGCAGGAAGTGGTGCCCCGACATGCAGGAAGTGGTGCCCTGACACGTCGGTGGCGGGCCGCTCTCTGAATAAAAAGACTCCTCCCGTTTGGGAGCACATCAAGCGAATGAGAGCGCTGTGTCCCCCCCGGGCGGTGGGACGGGACCCTGTTTGACATCATCTTCAGCGCCATCTGCATAGGGCAGGGCTGGGGCGTGCTGCCGGGGCTCTGGGGCTCTTCCATGCATTTATTTTATTCAGCTCCGTATCCAGGGCCTGGATCTCCCAAACTATCCCTGCTACCATCGTTCCTCTAGGGCCCCCCCCCCCCACCCACCAGCACTGTCACCTCGCCCAGCCCCCCCCCCCCCCCTCCAGTTGCGTGCTGGGGCTGCATGCTAAGAGCATTTTAGCGGATAGCTGTCGGAATGTTGCGGAAATCTCCAGAGATGGACCGGCTAGTGCTCGAGGTTGTTAGGCCTTGTGAAGGAGAACAAAGACATGAGAGCGATCCTGGCTAGTCCCCGTCACCCAGCCCCTTGAATATCATCTCTCCTGCTAAACCCCCCCCCCAAACCTTCCCATGATGCTTGTATTCCCATGCCGGTGTAATGGAGCGATTCCCTGAGCTGTTGCATCACCAGCTTCACCTGTCTTAGACATCCTCCTCCGCACGCTGGGATCTGCCGTTTGATTGGCTGTTCCGATTCCCTCCCTCCTCACTTCCTGTGCTGACCAGCCAGGTCACGTGATCAGGGATCGCGGTGTGTGGCCCGTCCCCCCCCCAAAAACACGTGGGCAATTTCCAATAAACCTCCTGAAGTCAGGACATAATATTGAACATGGCTCTGTTCCCCACTCTGGGCTTGACACAATAAATAGTGTAGATTAGAAAATCTGAGATAATATAAGAACACTGATCTTATTTCCAGGTGTGTATCTCTCTCCCTCTCTCTCTTTCTCTCTCTCTCTCTCTCTATCTGAATAGATAATATTTGCGTATTTTTAATAATTTATTGAGAGCCGGATTTCTATTAGTGGGCGCAAACTTCCAGTCGAGGGCTTTCGTACGACTGCAGAGTTTCGACGGCGACTCCCCCCCCTCCCCGAGTCGCGGGGCGTCCGACTGGATGAAAGCCGTCTCTGCTTTCGTCGTTCTGGACCCTCGGATGTGTGCTTGGGGAGAGCAGATGTCAGCGCGCCGTAAACAGGAGCCGGGCGGTGCGTCCCGCTGCGTCCCAGTGACAGGGAGATGGGGGCGGGGGGGGGGCAGGAGGGGAGGGGGGGGCAGGGAGAGGCGCTGGGCCGTCCCCGAACTCATTCCGAAGTCCGGCTGCGGCACCAGTGGGCAGTTGCTGTGGGCCCCGCCACTGCGTCATACCGGGGGGGGGGGTCAAGGTTTTTGAATGTGTCTTTCTCTGGGGCCAAGGCCCTTTTAGAGGCTCGTCCCGACTAATTGAGGAGGGGGACAGACTTTCACCTGTGGCCACGGGACACGCCCACAGTTAGCTTTCCCCACAGTCACAGTGAGGAGACCCTTCCTGTAGACGGTAACATTTTGAGGGTAGACTCTTATTACCAAGCAGAATTTTCTCATGAATAATTAATTTATTTTTATAAATGCTAATTCGGGCGGTCTGAGTACTGAAATTAACCGAAGGAGGAATTCCATGCTTTGTTTTCAGAGCGAGATTCCTACTTTAACACAAAAGCGAATCTCTCCTCACTCCCTTTGAAATGGCAGCGTGAACCTTGTGTGCTCTTTTTGAGATCCTTTTCTGTGTGTGTGTGTGTGTGTGTGTGTGTACGTGTGTGTATATGTGTATGTGTGCGTGCGTGCGTGCGTGTGTGTGTGTGTCCACTCACAGTATTTTCTTTAGAAGGGCTCCTTCCATTTTAAACGTTGGATTTCACATGAAACAGAGCTGACACAGTGTTCTTTTTCCCAGTAATTTCCCAGCTTTGGAAGGGACCGCAGGACCACCTGGACAGCACACCAGCCCCCCCTGCCCCCCCCGTCCCCCCGCACCCCCGGTCTGATGAGCGTCCAGCTTTCCGCCCCCCCACCCCCCCCTCTGATAACAAATAGCCAGAAAACCGCGGCCCTTTTTCGGGGAGTTCTGGGTCCCGCCCAGCGCCTCTCCCTCTGCTCCTTAAAGCATCCAGCAGCTGCCTGGCGCGTCCCGTCCAAACGGCCGTTAAAAAGACGCGGGGTCCAGGGTGTGACACGAGTCCGCCGAGAACTGCCCCCCCCACCCCACCCCGGGCGGCCCCCATCTTAGGCCGCGGCAGGACCAGATACAACGGGAGCGCACATTCCTCCCCCCCCCCCCCCCCCCGACCGGACTTTTACCGAAAAACGGCCTGGAGCCCCACTGGCCTGTGGGTCACGGGCAAGAGGAACGCCAGGCGGGACAGGAGGGACAGGAGGGACAGGAGGGCCCCTCTTGGTGCATTTAGGGTGGATCATTTTTAGAAGATTCAGTGAAAAAAAAAAAAAAAAGAAAGAAAGTTGGCACTAAGTTTGCTGACGTTTAATAAGGGCCTGAATACCAGTCTGCTTTGAGGAGATTGACGATTCGGAGGTGACCGGGAGCAGCGCGTTTGCTAAATTGCTCTGACGATATTCCAGGCCTTGTTATGTTATTGTGTCAGCACAACCCTCCCAATAACTGCCTTGGCTTCCTGTAGATGCGTTTGGAGGGAGCGTGCTGCTGAGCGTTAGCTGACACTGTTTTACTGCGCTGCAGCTAATTTACACTCGCTGTGGCACCAGACCACTGACACACTGAGTGCAGGCGAAGTCCCCAAATTCAGTCATCACCTGATCAGCAGAGGGATGGGGGTGGCTCTACTCTCCATCAGCTTTGTAAAGTATGAGCCTGCATTTCATGCATCATTGCATCATGCTGAGGTAGCCCCCCCCCCCCCCCCCCCCCCAATATCTACATAAACAACGTCTAATCCTTTGAAGAGCAGTTTTTTGGAATGCAATTTTTTTCAGTGTTCTAGAACTCCACTGCTGTCAGTCACCAGCAGTGATTGTGACATCAGCATTAGAATGTTCAGTTACAAACATTCTAACCACATATTTCTGATCCCGCAGCTTAGAGGGTTAAGTACAGCCACTGGCCACTCTTATAGTTTTGAATGATATTTATACTGGCCATCACAATATTGTTCAAAAGCAACAATTGTTAGAATTGTTGTAGCAGCAATTCTAATGAAGCGGTTATAATTGGAATTAAAACTCGATCTTGACACATTTTCGTTCGGTCCAAAGCATTCTTTTCTTCCTTGTCCCTTCAGTCCTCAAGAGTAACTTTTCAAAACGCTGTCCCTTCTTACCTTTTCCGTGCTGTTGTGTGGGTTGAGGGTTGGGGGTGAGGGGGTTGGGGGTTGGGTGGTAGGGGGGTGCGTACCCCCACAGATCCCCGTTATTAGTCCAGGTTTTAATTTACCCAGCGCTGCTTTGTCCCCGCCCCAGCGGTGTCGTCTCCCGCCCCGGCGGTGTCGTCTCCCGCCCCGGCGGTGTCGTCTCCCGCCCCGGCGGTGTCGTCTCCCGCCCCGGCGGTGTCGTCTCCCGGCCCGGCGGTGTCGTCTCCCGCCCCGGCGGTGTCGTCTCCCGCCCCGGCGGTGTCGTCTCCCGCCCCGGCGGTGTCGTCTCCCGCCCGTAGCTCATTATCCGCGCCGCCACCCGCGTGCCAGAGACCGGCGGACATGTCTGTGAGATTCCTCAGCTCCTCAGCGCAGTCACGCTGACTCCCAAAGCCTCCCCCTCCCTCCTCTTCTTCTTCTTCTCCCCCGTCTGTGGCACCAGGGAACCCCCTGATGGAGGAGAGTGATGTTCTAAACAGGCTGACTCTGTGTGCACTCATGTCCCGCAAGAGTTTTTTTTTTTTTTTTAGTAGCTGCTAGGAATTAGCGGAAGTGTAACTGGCGCAGTTGTGAGGCTGTGCTCTTGAAGTGTTCCACTGAGTTTCGGTCAAAGTCCTTCCAAAAACTATCGCTGCTTTGTTTTATTTTGTCCCTTGCAGGTTTTAGTGGAATTAGAGTTGTATGAAACACCTTTAATATGAATAATGAACGCACTGAATTAATCTCATATTTAATATCAATTTTCGGACGCTTCCTTTGAGGTCGTCCAGTCTAGTAGATGTTTTGAAACGACACTTTTATTTATTTAGTTTGGCACATTGCATTAATGTGACTGTTCGTTAGAATTAAACCGGGTATGGGCCATTTTGGAGAAACACCTAAACACTAAAAAAACTAAACCTGTTGAATCAGTCTTATTTAAGCTTGTTTATGCTAAATGTCCCAATCTATCACATAAACACATAAAAGCAATTTTTCCTTTCCTCCTGGTAGTTTCCACTGTAATCCTCCCGTGTTTGCCTTGTGAAACAGGAGTCAGGTTCAGTAGAAAAAGTGTCGCTACAGGCTGTAAACTTTCATAAACTTTGTCCCAGATCTTCTCGTGCCGTGCTGGGCTGGAGAAGGCCGCGGGGAAGGGGTGGGCGAAGGGGGGGTGGGCGAAGGGGGGGTGATGCTTCGGGATGACACGCCTGGGAGGAGGGAGGGGGGACTGCAGGGACACGCTCACTTTTGTCGCTGGTGAGCGGGCTGTAAGAATGCCTGACGCGATCACGCTGGTGCGCCGGCTGCAGCTGGAGAGGATTAGAGCCCCGAGCAGAGCTGGGGTCCAGGAATGTGCTCAGGATCGCCGGGGGATTGGCAGGGGATCGGCAGGGGATCGGCAGGGGACGGAGGTCCTCTTATTTACCCATGTACTCTAAAACACAGAGACATGTAACACATGCACATGCACACACACGCACACGCACACGCACACACACACACACACACATGCATGCATGCGCACATACACATGCACACAAACACACACAAACACTTGCATGCACACGCACGCACGCACGCACACACACACGCACACATACTCACTGTGACTGCATGCATGAATCACATGCAGTAAAATAACCTCTTAGGGGACATACAGCACCTCAAAGTCTTTGTAGTGAAATTAAAAAAAAGTACCAAAAAAGAGAGAGTTTTAGGAAAGAGCAAGTTTTGAAGGAAAAACTGAACCAAAACAAATCTAAATAGTAGATTAAATGAATACAGGCATGTTTCAGTGCAGTACAGTACAAGTGTTTTGCTTTTATTATTTTTTCTTTGGTATTTTCTTCCGTTCAGGCTGTCACACACCAATGATCTCTATTTTAAAATGATTACCCTCCTTCCCTTCAGATCCCGTACACAAGTCACCTTTAGTTTTTTTTCTTCTTTTATTTATTTATTATATTTCATAAAACCGGGCTACGCCTTCGGCCCCCTCCTGATTAAAGCACTCCAGTCCTTAAGCGGAGGGGAACCCGCTCATTTTCCCTGACGGGCTCAATCGCGCTGTCTGAACCCGCCCGCCCGCCCGCCCGCGACCTAGCCGCGCGCTTCGGCTGCGCTAATGATGATGCGCTGGGGGGGGGGGGGGGGGGGGGGCTGATTTAAGGAGCGCTGTCAGCTGCCCAGACTGCCAGACTGCATCCCCATTACGCCTCTTTGTCTTTGCGTAGATCCTCTTCTTCCAGCCACTTAAGGTAGCAGCGCTCTGGAAGTGATGAATTAACCTCCTGAGCGCGCCACTCTGCTCTGCGTGTGCGTATCATGGCCATGCACAATCAGGACTATGGAGGTGTTTGTCTCACACTGAAATGTGGATGCGCCTAAGAAAGTTTAATGTGCTGGTGTAAAAAAAATAGTGCTTGGCTAGATTTGCTTCATACGCTGACGGAGTGACATTGAATAAACAGCTGGCCCTCATTTGCTGTTATCTCATGTTATCTCTAGTTGGTTGTATAAATTGTTTTGGGCTGGGTGCTGTTTTATTTTTAATATTCATTTAAGTTGAATATTTAAGTTCAGTTGAACTTTCATTTTTAAGGTTTGGAATTTTAGATCCAAAAAGCAGAGAGTTTGCATATCGAAGTGTGGTGCTAATTTAAGGTGTGAGATCACAAATATGGGATTAGAATGTTCTTAACTGAACATTCTAACGCTGATGTCACAATCACTGCTGGTGACTGAAAGCAACAGAGTTCTAGAACACTGTCCTTTGAAAAAAAAAAAAAATTTTCCTCCAAAATACCTTCTTTTCAAAGGGTTAACTTTGTACACTAGGTCAGTTTTCTTCCTTATAGACTGCTTTCTGGAGAACACGCTGTTAAAATATCTCACTCAGCCACTGCCCGTTTGCACACTGGCCTGGGTTCCATTTGGTCTTTAATTTTGCTTTCAAATAAATGTGAGTGTTAGGTTTTCAGCAACTCATTTCCATTCACTTTGGTGATCACAGTACTCACACTTAGCCAACATACAATTTTTTTTTTTTTACTGGATCCAGGCCATGTGTAGGACTTCACATCTGCACTTTCAAAGTGTCCTTTCATGGATACGTGTTCCGTCCCACCCATCGCTGTGTGTGTTCTAAGGGCATTTCATACATCATACACATTGGAAAAGTGTCTGATGGTTATTATTTGAAATGCATAAAAAAATACCCGCCCTGATGTCTGTCCTCATGTGTACTCCAGTTACTGTAAACTGGAGGGGAGCAGAAGCACGCCTCCAGGGTTTTAAGGCCTGTACAGTTAAATGGGAGGGAACAGTTTTAAGCACTGAGTCACCACTTTCCACCCCCCCACCCCCCACCCCTATCCTACCTCACACAAGCTGTGGCACCTGGAGGAGGAAGAGGAGGGGGTGGGTGTCTTGGGTGTGGCTGAGAGGAAGAGTCATGTTTTTAATGGGGTGCGTGTTTTGGCACGTCCCTCAGCGTCCCTGTCTTTTTTAATGAGCCCCAGCTTGCATGGGCCTCAGGAGCCTGTGTAGTCCCCGTCGTGCAGGTCCCATCGTACAGGTCCTGTCGTGCAGGTCCCGTCGTGCAGGCCCTGTCATGCAGGTCCTGTCGTGCAGGTCCTGTGGAATGCCGTAAAGGGCCCTGTCATAACGCATCTGCCCATTAAACAGCGACTGAAGTTTCACTTTCCTTTTCTCTCAAGCGTGCGGTGATAGGCAAAACTGTCTCTACATAGGTCATTTTTATTTGTAACCGCAAATTATATTTTTATAATTTATAACTAACTTTTTTAAGAGTTTAAACGTTGGCATAAACATTGGCAGTGCGTATTAAAGCCCGGCTGCTTTTTCTCATTTCTGATATGCCGGCCCCTCCCTGGGCTCAGGTGCAGAGCGCTGTTTTGAATTACGTTTTTCAGTTTGAAAAAGCGTTGTGTTCCCGACGCTGGAGAGTTCCCCTCACTGAAAGAATCAGGGGCTTGGAGATGTAAATAAATAGAGTGCCTGGTTAGCGCGTGGCTTTCATTGAGCGGAAAGTGCGGTTAATGGCGGTTTGTGTCACTGTGACCGGCCCTCGCTGTGCTCACCATGATTAGCGTAGGTTAGGGAGCGACTTTTTCAGGCCTGGCTGTGAGCTGTGAAAGAGAGAGAGAGAGAAAGAGGGGGGGGAGTAAGAGAGCGAGAGGAAAGAAGAAAAAAAAATTCAAACAAAGAGAAAAGAGTGTGAGGGTTTGGCAGCAGGGGTGTGTGTGTGTGTGGGGGGGGGGGGGGGGGGTGTAAGGGGGGGGGGAGAGGATTGCTGGTTGAACTCCTGTGGGGAGCTGACAGTCTCTCTCCCTAACGCCCAACAGAACGTACCGCGGAGGCATCTGGGAGCGGAGCGGGAGAGCCGCTCCAGAGCCGACCCTGAAACATCCCAGGAATGGCGGGCGGCGGCGTCTTTATGAGGGAAAGGGCGCTCTCTCTCTCTCTCTCTCTCGCCTGCTCGGCCCGGCGAGATTGTCGCTGGGAGTACAGAAAACATCTCAGGGATTTCCTGCCGTTGAAAACACGGGGGGGCCTTGTTTCAGCGCTGCCGTGGCGACGGCGGCGGCGGCTGCTGACCTGCACTTTCCCAGCGGTTCGCGCCCGTGGTCGCGCCCGAGCAGTCTGGGAGGAAGCGCTCCTGAACCAGGCTGCACTCGGGGCTACGGCGCTGCTGCCTCTGCGCCTCCTGCACCCGGGATGACAAAGCAGCACTGAACTCTGAACATTTTAAGTCCTTTTTTTTTTTCTTTTCCGAAGTTTTTTTTTTTTCTTTCTCTCTGCACCGTTTTCTCCCTGGTGTATGTGGGGACTGCCTCCTGGACTTTCCACACTCCCGCCCCCCCCCCCCCCCCCACTTCCCGCTTAGACTTTACACACCGTACTTTTCTCAAAAAAAAAACCCTCTTAAATCCAGAACCGTTTGATATTTAGGCATTTGCTTGGCAAACAGAGTAGGTGTGCGTGTGTGTGTGTGTGTGTGTGTATATGTGTATGTGTGGGTGTGTGTGTGTGTGTTCATTAGACGGGTGTTTGTGTGTGTGTGTGTGTGTGTGTGTGTGTGTGTGTGTGCATTAGACGGGTGTTTCTGTGTGTGTGTGTGTGTGTGTGTGTGCATTAGACGGGTGTTTCTGTGTGTGTGTGTGTGTGCATTAGATGGGTGTTTCTGTGTGTGTGTGCGTGTGTGTGTGTGTGCGTGTGTGTGTGTGTATGTGTGTGTGTATGTGTGTGCATTAGACGGGTGTTTCTGTGTGTGTGTGTGTGTGTGTATGTGTGTGTGTGTGTGTGTGTGCATTAGGTGGGTGTTTCTGTGTGTGCGTGTGCGTGTGTGTGTGTGTGTGTGTGTGTGTGTGGAGGGGGGGGGTTGGTGCCAGGTGCCCTGATGCCACCCTCTCCTTCACGCTGCTCTGTTCATGCAGGTTAGCCTTTCACCGTTTCAGAAGCCAGTGATCAGTCCGATAATTCATCACACTGATTTAGAAACATGGAAACGACCGTCAGCCATGCCTTTCTAAAGAAAAACTTCTTTAGAGGTGTAAATCAAAAGTCAGGTCTCCATGGCGACATTTAATGAGGAACTTTGGGGTGACTTTTTATGTTTATTCATGGCGACAGTAAACAATGCACCACTAATTATTTTTGCTTCATAGATCATTGGGTCAATGTGCCTGATTCATTATGTTATTAATTTGTGGCTCATAGATTATTAATTATTAAACTGACAATAGTTTAAGGATTTTAGCAGTTCTGTCAGAGGGAAATATACTGAGTAAAGAAAGAATGTGTTTAATTCTATCAGGGTGGATTTAGCCTGAAAATAAAAACTAGCACACAGCTGTTATTTCACATTTTAGATAAGAGTACAGACAGACAGAGAGAGAGAGAGAAAAAGAGAGGGAGAGAGAGAGAGATTCCTTGTCTGAGACAAAATATCGAAAGGGAAGTTGAGTAATTATGTTCCTGTAAGGAGAACATCACACAGTCTGCGGGACTGCTTCTTCTGCTCCGCAGCTGTTCAGATATTCACACTTTTGTGTTTAAGAAAAAAGGGCAGGGGGAAGAGGGGGGTGGGGGCGGGGGGGGGGGGCGGGTGCGTACGGTTTTTTAGCAGAATTTTGGCGAGACCTGCAGTGTTGTAACAGCAGAGGGCAGGGTTCGGCTCTTAAAAGCCCAGTTTAGGAGCTCGGAGTCTTTGCAGATCTAATCTCCTGCACCTCCACCTCCACCCCCTCGCCCCGGCCCGCCCGCCCGCCCGGACGGTAACTGCCAGCGAAGGCTCCCCAATTATCCGCAATCAGACTTTAAGCGCTCCAGGAAGCCCCCATAAGTGCCTGCCGCTCCTTCTCCGGCACATCCTGGTATTAGCGCTGCCCCCTCTTTCGGGTCCCGCCGACGACCGCCCAATGAGAAGCACATGGCGGGACCCCCCCCCCCCCCCCGATTCCGTAGCACGCGTGTTCTTAATAACGCGTCCCGGAAAAAAATCAGGGGCTTGTGTTCTTCGGTGTTTTTCCGGTGTCATCATGTGACCTTGTGCAGGGGAACCGTCTGGGGCAGAGGGAGGGGGCAGGGGGGCGGTGGTGTGGTGGGGGGCGGGGGGGGGGGGGTTCGGACGCGACGTCCGGGATTGCGTGGCGGTGTCCCGCTTGTTCGCCGCGACTGATTGGTCGAATCAGACCAGGAAATTTTCCATTGGAGAGACAGTGATTACAGCGCACCCCTCTCTTCCCTCGCCTCAGGACACCACAGTCCTCCACTACCCCCCCCCACAACCCCCCCCTCTACTTCCCTTCAGGTACCCCACTCCACAACCGTCCCTCTAACGACCCCCCCTCCATGACCACTGTCTAGGTCCCCCCCCTCCATGACCCCCCCCAGGACCCCCCCTCCTGCTCCATATGGCTCTGGAAGGGGCTGGCTGAGTGCAGTGGTAATGCCACCTAAGCACTCTGCAAACTTCATATGGTGTTGGGTCTGGAGATGATGATGCGTGCGGCTCCCCCGGGCCTGGGGGGGGGGCGGGGGGTCCGCGGGGGGCCGGGGGGGGGGTCGGGGGGGGGGGGGGCAGAGAGACGCCGGGCCCTCGTTCTGCCGGTGATGAAAACACCAGAACAAATCGAACACTGTGTGAATGCAGGCCACCGGAAATAAGAGAGAAAGAAAGACAATAAAAAAGATGAAGAGCAAACAGTCTAAAGAGGAGAAACTTATTTTTGGCGGTGCAATTTAATAAAAAAAGAGAGAAAAAAAGAAAGAAGCGAACAGCACTCCGTCTTTCTTTGGCGACGTCTGGACTCCTTTTCTCTCCTTCCTCTGTCCGTCCTCATGCTGCCTCTCCCTCCTCCGCTCCCTCCCTTTTCCAGATCCTCCTGTCTCCTGCGCTCCTCTCTTCTGAGTGAAAGAGTGAGAGGTGTGGTCCCTCACAGTGTGTGTGTGTGTGCGTGTGTATGTGTGCGTGAGTGTGTGTGTGTGTGTGTGAGTGAGTGTGTATGTGTGTGTGTGCGTGAGTGTGCATGTGTGTGCGTGTGTGTGTGTGCGTGTGTGCGTGTGTGTGAGTGTGTATGTATGTGTGTGTGTGAGTGTGCATGTGTGTGTGTGCGTGAGTGTGCGTGTGTGTGTGTGTGTGTGAGTGTGTATGTGTGTGTGTGTGTGTGTGTGAGTATGTATGTGTATGTGTGTGTGCGTACGTGCTTCTTGTGGTGACAGGAACAGCATTAGGGGGCCTGCAAGGTGGTGACAGGGTGTGACAGGCCGGGCCTTGTGGGACCCCCGGGGGCCTCAATTCAGCCGCTCCTCAGAAGCGCACGAGCGCGGTGGAAAGCCCCTCCTCGGTGGTGGGATCGCCCCCCCCCCCAAGCCCCCCCCTCCCTCCCCACAGTGGGATCGGTCACCCCCCCTCAGCCCCGGCTCCCACGAAAACTGCGATTAGGACAAGCATGATGCACTTTTTTTGATAGAGTGTAAGAAATACACCAAATATCTACCTAGATAACAAGATATCTGTTTGATAAACAAACCAACAAATGGGCTAATAAATTAAGTTAGCCCAGGTCACCAGTGTTTGTGCCGTTGGTTCATTCACAGACGCCTTCAGCTTTCTCTGCGTTGGGGATGTTCAGTGGGAAGAGAGAGGGGAGAGATGTGCGGTGGCTGCATTCGTTTCGGGCTGGCAGATGCTGTGTGTGTGTGTTTGTGTGTGTGTGTGTGGATGTGTGTGTGCGTGTGTGTGGATGTGTGTGTGCGTGTGTGTGTGTGTGGATGTGTGTGTGTGTGTAGATGCGTGCGTGCGTGCGTGTGGATGTGTGTGTGTGGGTGGGTTCAGCTGTTCCTCCCGTCCACCGCGAAAGCTCGCCCTCCGTGGGAGGATATCCCAGCATGCAGCGTTTTTTTGCTGATTGGAGAAAGCACGGGATGCGCAGTTAAACGCCAAACCACAAACCCCGCGCTCTGCGCGAGTCCTGTGCTCTTCAGAGACAGAGCCTGCGTTTCAGCGCTCTGTGCGAGTCCTGTGCTCTTCAGAGACAGAGCCTGCGTTTCACTCTACGCGAGTCCTGTGCTCTTCAGAGACAGAGCCTGCGTTTCAGCGCTCTGCACGAGTCCTGTGCTCTTCAGAGACAGAGCCTGCGTTTCACTGCGCTCTGCGCGAGTCCTGTGCTCTTCAGAGACAGAGCCTGCGTTTCACTCTGCGCGAGTCCTGTGCTCTTCAGAGACAGAGCCTGCGTTTCACTCTGCGCGAGTCCTGTGCTCTTCAGAGACAGAGCCTGCGTTTCAGCGCTCTGCGCGAGTCCTGTGCTCTTCAGAGACAGAGCCTGCGTTTCACTGCGCTCTGCGCGAGTCCTGTGCTCTTCAGAGACAGAGCCTGCGTTTCACTGCGCTCTGCGCGAGTCCTGTGCTCTTCAGAGACAGAGCCTGCGTTTCAGCGCTCTGCGCGAGTCCTGTGCTCTTCAGAGACATAGCCTGCGTTTCACTGCGCTCTGCGCGAGTCCTGTGCTCTTCAGAGACAGAGCCTGCGTTTCACTCTGCGCGAGTCCTGTGCTCTTCAGAGACAGAGCCTGCGTTTCACTCTGCGCGAGTCCTGTGCTCTTCAGAGACAGAGCCTGCGTTTCAGCGCTCTGCGCGAGTCCTGTGCTCTTCAGAGACAGAGCCTGCGTTTCACTCTGCGCGAGTCCTGTGCTCTTCAGAGACAGAGCCTGCGTTTCACTGCGCTCTGCGCGAGTCCTGTGCTCTTCAGAGACAGAGCCTGCGTTTCACTGCGCTCTGCGCGAGTCCTGTGCTCTTCAGAGACAGAGCCTGCGTTTCACTCTGCGCGAGTCCTGTGCTCTTCAGAGACAGAGCCTGCGTTTCACTGCGCTCTGCGCGAGTCCTGTGCTCTTCAGAGACAGAGCCTGCGTTTCACTGCGCTCTGTGCGAGTCCTGTGCTCTTCAGAGACAGAGCCTGCGTTTCACTGCGCTCTGCGCGAGTCCTGTGCTCTTCAGAGACAGAGCCTGCGTTTCACTGCGCTCTGCGCGAGTCCTGTGCTCTTCAGAGACAGAGCCTGCGTTTCACTGCGCTCTGTGCGAGTCCTGTGCTCTGCAGAGACAGAGCCTGCGTTTCAGCGCTCTGCGCGAGTCCTGTGCTCTTCAGAGACAGAGCCTGCGTTTCACTGCGCTCTGCGCGAGTCCTGTGCTCTTCAGAGACAGAGCCTGCGTTTCACTGCGCTCTGCGCGAGTCCTGTGCTCTTCAGAGACAGAGCCTGCGTTTCACTGCGCTCTGCGCGAGTCCTGTGCTCTTCAGAGACAGAGCCTGCGTTTCACTGCGCTCTGCGCGAGTCCTGTGCTCTTCAGAGACAGAGCCTGCGTTTCACTGCGCTCTGCGCGAGTCCTGTGCTCTTCAGAGACAGAGCCTGCGTTTCTCCTGCTGCTCCAGAGGTTTTGTGTTTCAGTGCGTTTTCATACTTTCCGTTTACAGTGACCCATAATCCGCCGTGCTTTTAATTTTCTCACAAATGTAATTGCGAAAAAAAGAAATACAGCAGTGATTATGATATGAAAACCAACCTGGCTGCCAAATTATATTTTAATATTACTGATGGTTCTTAATAATAAATGTTTTCCTTTTGTTTAGTAGTTGGTGGTAAACGTACTTCTGGAGATTTTTCAGTTATATTGCGTGGGTGTTGTAATTCTGCACTGGATTTGGTTTTTTGGTCAGCAGTTCACTGGTTTTTCACAGACTATGTTCACAAATTCAAGTGAAATTATATAAACTTCTGCTTCTTGTTCAACCATAAATTATATGTATATTTTTAAAAAACTACTTTAAATTAATACTCTTTAATATTCAACATTATCCCAATTGTACAAATGGAGGAGGAGACAGGAGAATGCATTCCTTTCCAGAATTTGGGATTGCGTTCTGCGCTGGGGGAAGAGAGCGGGGTTTTCCGGGGGAAAGCGGGCTGCTTCTGCTCCCGTTGCTTCCCAGCGAGGGCGCTTCTGTTCTCCCACACTCCCAGAGGGCTTTGCAAGTGCGAGCGCTCATCAACTTACTCATTATAACACAGAGCCCCCCCCCCCCCC
>NC_049207.1:55742436-55819936 GCF_013347855.1 Anguilla anguilla | reverse complement strand
TGGATAAACTTTATTTCTGCCAGGTCTCAGGAAGATACGTATATGCGTGTGTGTGCGTATGTGTGTGTGTGTGTGTGCATGTGTGTGTGTGTGCATATGTGTGTGTGTGCGTGCGTGTGTGTGTTTGTATGTACTCAAAGCTCACTGAATAGAAGGGGATGCAGGACAGTGACTGTCAGGAATTTTTCCATTTGGCAGTGTGTGTGTGTGTGTGCGTATGTGTGTGTGTGTGTGTCTGTCGAGGTGGCACACAAAGAACACAGAAATGTTTCTTTTTTGTCCCCTAAACACCCCCCCCCCCCACCTCACCTCACCTCCCCACCCCCTCACCCCTCCTCTGTTCCCCCTCCTCCGAATCCCCAGCAGACCCCCCCCCCCTCCCCTTTGTAGCGCATGGTCGGGGGGGGGGGGGGAAGAGGTCGCACATCCTGATAATTGTCCTGGGCGGGCCGCGCGGCGGTTTTGTCAACATCTTTGAAAGGGAACGGCGCGCGGGGCTAAATGGAGAGGGAGGAGATGTGCCACTGGACTTTCAGTCCATTAGTTTGCTCCGCCAGCGCCTCGCTAAGGAGCCCCTCTAATGGGTTTTCAGCAATAATTACCGTCTTTCTGTCCTCATTCAATTTAACATGACATGCGCTGGTTCAAGTCCCGGCGCACACAGAGTTGCTCTCCGCTCTAAACACACATTTTCAGACCCCGCGAGCGCGTCTGCTGCGGCATGATGTGCACTAACAGCTGTTTTCAGTGTTGTTGTTATTATTTTTCATTCCGAAACTTGCTTTTTTATGAGCTTCGCAGCGTTTAGATGAATGTGCTGCATACCTTCTTGCAGGTTGCAAGATTGAGTTATATTTCGTATAATTTTGTATTCTGAAGATCTGTATTTTAATACACTCGAATGTGTAATCCATTTATTTTACATGTGTTCATATATGTCAAGAGAAGCCTCCTGATCATAGGCGGCAACGTGTTGAAAGCTTTGGGGATGGGACAGGAGGCAGAGGGGAAAAAAGGCTTTCCAGGCTTTGAGCATTGCATGGAAGCCGTTTTCTTTCATACTTGTCTCTTTATTCTGTGAGTAAATTGATGGACGCATTACTGAAACGTTATCTCAGAAAGTAAAAGTGCCTTATTAGGGCGCGGAAAACAAACAGGCATAAACTGGCGCTTTTGGCTTTGATATGAACTCGTATTTCATCGCTCAGCACCCCCGAGTTGGCCCGGAGCAGGGCAGGTTTACGCCCCTGGGGGGGTGCCACGCCCAATCCTCATTAAATGCACACTTCAAAATGAAAGCCCAGCAGGTAGAAAAACTCCATTTTAAGTAGCACATCAGCCAAACACTGTACAGCCCATAAAACGGGTCTCACGCTTTACAGTACACCCCATGCCCCCCCCCACCTCCTCCCCCAGAAGAAAGTCAAAGAGCAAACATAAAACACAAACGACAGCTTAGCTTGACTAGTTTACATCTCTCATGTTGAGCCTCATTACTCAAACATCACTAGGCGTACACACGATGGTGGTGATTCATAACAAAATAGGTACAGGTGGATGGGAACTGACCCTTGCTGTGGTTCACTAGTTCATCAGGAGCTCGGTGATAAAATTAACGTTGGAGCTGCAGCTGCATCAGGCTTCTCGGAGCTCAGGTCTGCTCAGGGCTCAAACAATGGTGGGAATGAGTCTGATTACCAAGAAACCTGCTGGCCAGTACAAAGACGATCTTGCTGGCATTGCAGGATTGAAGTGTTACACTGAAGTGTAACTGGTTTTTCATTTAAGTCAGAATTTGTCACCGTATGTTGAAAATTCAGTAATCACATAACAGTAATTCCATATCTTATATACCAGGATAACTGTCTGAATAAAATCTGAACATTTGCTGAACTTTAAGGACTAGCTTTCCTCTGATTATCTCACCACAGACACCAGGAAAGACTTTGCTAAACTGAAGCAGGACCTTTAGGCGATGTATCACTACAGTGCCGCTTTGATTGATATTCATTCTGAATAGCTGCTGACTGAATATTGAGAACATGACCAGAACAATATTCTCTTTCTCACATGAATGGAATTCCCCACTGTTCACATTTACAAGGGGGAACCCACTACTGCATTTAGTTCATTTTATATACCTAAACCCTACCCGTGTAGATTCAGCTAATTCTGAAGTATCTAAGTCTTGGGTAGCAGCCAAAATGATCCATCTAGCTGCATGCAGTTGTCGAGATACCAATCTATACTTTTCCTGCTAATAGAAAAAAGGTCAGGAAAAAGAGTGGCCAGTTTTCAGAATAGGGTGCGCCATGATTCACCTGCTGACACTTATGAGTCGCACCACCTGACTGAACGTATGAAGTCACATGACCTGCTGATAAGTTCTACTTGGCATTCCCTTGGATACCAAGGAAATGTCCAAAAAAAAAAAAATAAAAAACTCCAGAGCTTGATGCTACTGTGTATTTGTAGTTGTGAAATACATATAGCTGAAGCAGACAGCCTAGCTTGTAGCCAGTGCTACCTGTATGTAGTCCAACCAGATGTGGACCAAATACACGATTGTTTCAAGTGTTTGCAATTAAAATAATATGTTAGATACAGTATATCTGAAGTGTTTTCATATTCAATGCTGAAAAGGGGTTTATTATTTGAAGTATTATCTTCTCGATAAAAACAAACGAGCTGAGGTAGGTCATATATTCACGTGTGGCTTTCACACAGTCCTAACTGGAATCGCTGGTCTGACTGTATGCATCTATAAATGTTATTCATGTACCTGTTATTACACCATATGATCCTATATATCTGGACATTTCCAAATAAATACCGTAGCACTTTGAGGTATTCTTGAATGCACTCCAGTACTTTTTGAATGCCTTTTAAAACACACGCCTGAATCAAACCACTTCAGGTATTTTAATGGCGAATTTCAAAGTACATTTGTTCAGAGTATGCAATTTAGTTGACGTCATGCGTAGGGAAAAAAAGGTTCCCTTGAATCCGGGGAACATCGAAAACAAATCATTTCTCTGTAAACTGGAGTCCGGGCTCTTCAGAGGGCTGGTTTGGCAAAAGCTAGGACACAGACAGCTTCAGACCGGAGCCTTCTAGAGAGTTCTAGAGAGGCTCTCCTAATCTCAGGTATAAAAAATATATATATTCCTGGGAGATCACCTGCGGAAACACTCTCACTTAGCGCACAGACCCATACCCCCCCCCCCCCCCCCACCCCATGCCTGGTGCTCATGCCCCCCCCCCCCCAACCCCCCCTTTCCTGGCTTCTCAAGGACAATAAAGTTTACAGGATCAATACCGTAGAAGCTCTGCACGCGGTAGGTAATTGTTTTAGCATGCAGCCGTTCTAAAGAACTCAGAGGTAATTTTTGAGAGATGAATCATTACAAAAAGCACTGCCCATTCTTTGTGTTTTTTTTCTATTCTTTTTTTAATTCTTTCTGAACAGTCTTTGTTCAGGAAATTGTTTCCGAAACAGCGCGGCCGTGGGATTCTCTGAATATGTCATTTGCTGACACTCAAAGAACTGCAGTTACATAAGATTAATGTGCATCAAAAGCACAATAAATGCAATCAAATGTACTTACATTTAAGTGTGACAAATTCATGCTGCTCATATTTTATCTCTCCTGATATGATACTGTTGAAGGGCTTCTCAGGAGAACTGTGAGTATGTAACAAACTCATTCACAGAACAATCCCTTCGAAACAGTTTCTGTAGTAGCCTATAACATGGATAATACTGAATTTTCGTTGTGATGACTGTAAATGTCATAACATCTTACATAAACATAGATTTACAAAATATGTCAACATTATTATTCTACTTTTTTTCATTTTGAATCTCTGAAATCTCTGAAATCAAATATATGACTAATATTAAAAAATATATATATTTTATATATAAAAATACTTAATGTGAATATTACGCATACATTTTAATGTATTCTCAAATATATTTTGTTGATGTAGTTTCAAATCCATTCCTGATTGAACTTTCTGAATTCACTTAATTTATTATTAAAATCTTTCATTGTCATGGAGAATTATAAGAAGTACATGAAAATACTGTCAATATGTAACAAGTGCTCCTGGTGATGCAATAAATAATATAATCTATTTAAAGTAAAGCAAGATACATATGGTATCGCTTACACCTTAATTGTATGATAATAAATCATTATTGTAATACATGTTTGTATTTTAAAAAATCCTCTCGGGCACATTAGCGTATTGCGCGCTTAATACCAGCCCAGCATTAATATCAAACGTAATTTAGTTGTGCCGGAGTGTAGCGTTGCTCCCAGTCATGATATACGTCCCGATAAAGGGTGTGAGGTTTTGTCCTTATTCTAAATAAGTGGTTTTAATTTTTTCCCTCGTGCTAATGAGTGTATAGGAGCTCAGGGGAGGGAGTAGGGAGGGCTTGGGAGCGTGAGAGCGTTTGGGTCTCTCCCTACACTGCACTGGTACCGAGCGCTTCCGCTGTGTGCCAGCTGATTCAGCCACAGCCCCGCTCCAAACACACGGCTGCTTCACATTTGACCTGCGGCGTTTCACTGCGTTCTGAGAGGAGGAACGAGCTGCCCCCAGTCTCTCGCGCTCTCTCTCTCTCTCTCTCTATCTATCTATCTCTGTCTCTCTCTCTCTCTTTCTCTCGCTCTCTATCTCTCTCACTCTCTTTCTCTCTCCCTCCCTCTCTCTCACTCACTATCTCTCCCTCTCCATCTCCCTCCCTCTCTCTCTTTCTCTCCCGCTCTCTCTTTCTCCCGCTCTCCCTCCCTCTCTCTCCTCCTCTCTCTCTCCTCCCTTCTGTCCCCCACTCTCCCTTTCACTCTCTCCCCGTCTCTCTCCCTCTCTCCCCCTCATAGCCTAGGTCAGCTTCCCGTGGAGCCCGGTGCTGTGTGGAGTCCTCTGGAGAGGCTCTCTGTGCGCGCGTGGTGGTGATGTTCCCTTTCATAGACGCCCCGCGCTCGTTATTCCGTTCGCCCGCGCGCAGGACGGTCGTGCCGCTCGTCGGAGACGCTTCCTGAAAAGGTGGCTGCGGCCGCCATCAGCAGAGCTGTCACCGGGCGGAGCGGGGAGGCGGGTCGGGGAGGCGGGTCGTTTAAGCACTTCATTATCGCTCTGGCTGAGGCCGCGCGCTCGCTCGCTGTTTCAGACTGTTAGTCTGACTGCAGACTACGCCTTGCGATCCCCACAGTGGCCCCGTCAGGTTCCTGCAGCGGGGCGGCGAGAAAGAGAGAGGGGGGGGGGAAAGGAAATAGAATCATAACAGATCTTCGCCCTTTCCTGCTGAGTGGATGTACGGTTGTGCCAGATCAGACCGGTTATTATGAGAACACATGTACTGTATTAGACTGCCCTAGGAAATATGTAACCATAATTTCTTTTGCGCTAAGTGTGAACTTAGACACACTTACAAGCATCAGCTGGATCCCCTTTGTCTGCAAGTCAACATTCATTATATTTAGATTTTTTTTCTATTTTTGGCGGAAAGAAGAAGAAATCGTTGGCACAGTCATTGACTGCCTTCATTTAAATTAGCTTTAAGTATGCATAATTTAAACATTTGCTTTAATTATAAAAGGAGATTATACTTGGCAGACACCAGCACATCTTTACAGGGTTCATACAACGCTTTTATTACGGTGAATTAGAGATTATTGGAATGTCACCGGATGACAGCCCTTGTGAATCTACAGACAGCTGCCTGTGTAGTTAGTGGAGGGTAGTGGTGGAGACAGGTGATATATTTTTCAATGAGCGTTTTGACGATAACTTTTGCCCCTCATTATAGAGTAGGCTACACCCTCAGTCTCTCTCTCCTGTTTCCTTGCCATGTCTTGTGTTAATTGTACAGTATTTACTCTTTGAAGACCTTTAAATTGCCCTAATTGCTGTGCACACAGTTATTTATTATCGAGCGTGCTTGGCTGAGGAATGGCCTTATTCCACTGCCTCAGAGTTTTCCCTGTGTGGCATCAAACCCAAAATGCTGCCACATATTTTAACCGGCTCTTCATAATGCGTGCAGAGGAAGGTTAAAGGTAGAGTTATCTTTGGAATTTTAAGACTACACATAAAAGTCCGTGCGCACGTTGTACAGGGACTCAGCCTGGAGCCTGTGAACTTGTTTACCCCTCCCTCCCAAACCTGCTGTAAGGGGTCGTGGTCCCACCCCAGCCAGTCTCAGCACGGTCCCGTGTCTGGCCACCAGCACACCCCGTCCCAAAATGTTCTCCCTGTCCCCTCGCATGTCCAAAAAAGGAGGAGGGGCCTCCTTTCTGGCCCAGCCCAGCTTTACAGCAGGTAGTGGATACACAGCTAGCACAACCTCATAGAGAAATAGAGTTAATTTCAGTTTCCACAAATTTCCATGAGGTTTAAATCAGTATTTGTCTAGTTTTATTTAATTGTTTTTTGTTTCTTTTTTTCGTACAGCTGGCACATATTCCCACTGCTCTGTTTCACAGCCGCTCTGAAAAACCAAATTTTTCACCCAGACGTCCTGAACAAACGGTCCGGTGCTGTAAGCTGTCCTGGGAGTTCCCTTTCCGCAGAGTTCCCTTTCCGCAGCTCGCTGCCATTTAATGTTCTGTCGCGAGAAACGAGCGCTGCCAGACGCAGGCTGTCGGCGTTCGTCTTCGTCTTCGTCCGCGTGCGTGTGGTCGCGCGCCACACTTCCTGACTCCGCCGTCGCCACCACAACACACGCGCCACAATAAAGGGGGCCGGCCCTCTCCCGCGAAACCGTGGTTTCGTTTAGATTAACGTTCCTTTCGCTTTTTTTTCGTCTGTTTGGCTGTGAGCATCCCTCCCCCCCTCGTCCCGCTGAGGGTCCCGTGATCCCGCTCCGGGCCCCCCCCACGGATGTTCCAGCTTTATGGGCAGAGCGGGAGGTGTCTGCGGCCGCCCCTCTGTACACAGTTTACAGGACCCGCCCGAAATTTATTACGCGTGCCAGAATTCAGAATGCAAAAATATGCCTGTTTAGGAAACGGGTGTCAAACTGCACTCCATCACATTTTTATGCATTTTTAAGCCAGATTGTTTTACACGACAACTGTAAAAAAAAAAAAAACATATATATATACACACATATGTAATCCGCCATTCCAGTTAAACAATTTATTATTACTTTTATTTATTTTTTAACTAATTATTGTTTTTGCATCCGGAAGTGTAATTTTGAAGTGGACTGAGAAAGTAGAGGGGAAACTAAAGAGACCAGCCAATGCAGAAATATCATACTGATTATTCTCATTACCAGCGTTGTGGAAATTAAGTTGTCACATGTACGATAGAATGTGTCTTTTATGTTTAATTTTTAGTAAACAGTTTAGAGCTAGACAAAACTGCTGCTACAGGAATCAGAACCCCTTGTTCACTGCCAGTGGCCTTGGAGACAAAAGTCCGAGAATACAGAGAAGAAAATGGTACCAACTCAAAAAAAAGAAAAAAAAGTTCTTTGAAATGTTATCATTTCAATTATTTTGTTCAGTGTTTTCTCTTGTTGGCTCCTTTTCAAGCACAAAAGGGCAAAATCTTCCAGCATTTTGGCGTTCTCACCCTCATCAGAGTGATATTGGACTGAGAACCTTCCTCTTCTTGGATTTTCGGGGTGTTGTGTCAAACAAAACAGAGAAAACTCCACCAGTCCGGTGTCCTGTAAACACCCGATACGTCTGAGAGCGGCCGTGAGCGCAGATCCCTGGAGGACCGGCGTGGTTTTGGGGGAGCGCTCGTTTCACGTTAGCAGCTTCGGGGTTGCGTTGCTGAGTCTGTGCTCTGGTAGCTCAGCCCTCCAGTGTCCACATAAAGAGCTGGAGAAGGAAAGGAAATTAGATTTTTCCCAGCTGAAAATGCTTCAGAAGAAGAAATGTTTTTTTATTCCGTGAAAGTCGGTGCGGTCCTCCCGAATTATTTCACAACAGGAGGCCTGTCCCGACGTGTGTTTGTTTTTCTTTTCCTCTCGAAAACGCGGTGGATGCGTGACCTGCCAGCGCTGACGGGCGCGATGGCGGCCCGTATCGAGGGGGAGACGCTCGGGCGTGTCCTGCTGCTTATTCACGACCTTGATCTCAAACCGCCGTGACCTTCGCGGCTGCGTCGGGACGACGGGTGGCGCGTCACCGAACTCAGCCGCAGGAAGTGCGTATATGAGACGCGTATGGGAGAACAGGACACCTCGTTTCTGTGGCTCATAAACCGTATTCCTTTCCTTTTTTCTGCTTCCCCACCTCCTCAGAGCGGCCCTGTGCGGCGGAGGGTTTTGGTGAGAACCTGACGGTGTTGGCAGCTGTGCCCAGGGGTAGCTTTGATCAGGGCCCGGTGTCTGATAGGCTGGCTGGGGGGGCTGGGGGGGTTGGGGGGGGGGGGGGGGGGGGGGGGGGGGGGCAGGTTTAGCTGCCTCAGCACGGAGACGCTCACGGACCACAGCGCCAGGGGGGGGATGGGGGGGGTGGGTGAGCGCTGGGAGAGAGGAACACGCCAGTGTCTGTAAGCTGGGGAGGGGGGGGCAAGGGGGGATCACTGTTCAAAAATACAAAAAGAGAGAGAGAGAGAGAGAGAGGGGAAAAAGTAGATGAGAGACTGGCAGGCAAGGCTTTGATGTGATCCTTTAAGATGGGAGCAAAGACATCCCTGTCCAGGTGTCTCAATCGCGCCCCCCCCCCACTGTGCCCCCCCCCGTCATTAAAGCTGCAGTCTTGCCGTGTCTTTAATGGAAACACACGGGTCCTTCCTCCAGTCTTCGTCTTCATCTGTAATTATTAATCCAGAATGACCTGTATGTGTCATTTAATAAGGCAGAGAATGCAGGATTAAGGTGAATGGTAGGAGAGCATTGATACGTGAGTTTTGGAGGGGGGTGAGGGGGGTGAGGGGGGTGGTGGGAGGGGGTTTGAGCCTGATGTTGACGTTCCGTTTGAACAGACAGTGAGGAGAGGCGGTGGACTGAAGTAAGCGCTCTTTCCTTCAGAGAGAGAGGTCTGGGAAGCCATGTCTCCGGCCCGTACGTCTGGAGACTGCTGCTTTTGTCCTGCGCGTACACGCTTGGCGAGTTTGTGTGCATACAAGTGTGCCTGCATATGTTTGTTTTGTTTTTTTTGTGAGCGACAGTCGCACGTTGCCCTGACAGGACACCTGGCGGTGCCGTGGAAACGGAAAGCAGGCAGGAGAGGGTAGTCATGCGGCGTGTCTGACAGAAGAGAGCTTAGCCACCTTTACAGACTCGATATACAGCAGACTAAACCAGCTGACCTTCCTAAACACACCTACACAAATACAGTTCAGGCAGAAATATACCAGATATGCAGACCAAAAAACACATATATATATGACACATACGTTGTGCTAACTGCTTCTGCTAAAGGAAAAAAAAATAAATAGGGAAATGTAAAAAGAGATATACTCTTGTCAGCCATCTCTACATCTCGTTGTGTTCCACCATGGCCTGTAAGAATATATATTGCATTCCTCATAATGTGGCCAAATGATAATTAAAAAAGTAAGTAATACTGATAAAGCAAAGAGGATAATGGGTACTGCTTTGTCGCGGTTCTGTCTCTGAATCCCAGCTGCCTGTGCGTGTCTGAGTGACTGCGCGGCGTGTTGGAAACCTCTGCTGACTCAGCACCGCTGCTCTCCGGCGTTTCCCCGCTCCATGTGCACTCGATTTCTGCGACCGCATATTTGGCCACTGAGGGGTATTTAAAAATAACGGCCCAGGTGGGACGGCGCTCGCCCCTTTGAACAGAGCGCACTGACATCATGCGTCCGACTGACCGCCACGTCCGAGCCGTCTGATTGGTCCGAGCCCAGAGCACCTGTTCAGCCACCGGCGGCATCGGCGGGTTCCCCTCTGAGCCCACGCAGTGTGTGTGTGTGTGTGTGTGTGTGTGAGAGAGTGTGTGTGTGTGTTTGTGTGTGTGTGTGAGACTGTGTGTGTGTGTAAGTGTGTATGTGTGTGTGAGTGAGTGTGTCCGTGTGTGTGTGTGTGTGTGTAGGTGCATGTGTGTGTGAGTGAGTGAGTGTGTCCGTGTGTGTGTGTGTAGGTGCATGTGTGTGTGTACGTGTGTGTATGCGTGTATGTGTGCGTGTGTGTGTGCGCGTGCGTGTGTGTGTATGTATTTGTGCGTGTGTGTGTGTGCATGCGTGTACGTGTGTGTGCATGCGTGTGCATGCGTGTACATGTGTGTGTGCATGTATGCATGTGTGTGTGTGCGCGTGTGTGTGTGTGTGTGTCTGTCTGTGTTTCCCGGCATCTCGCTCCGTTTTGTGTGGAGTATCCTAAAATATACATTAGGTATCTGTAAATGTGGCATAAATATATAATTTTGTGCATGTGGAGCATTAATGTGTTTTTAATGTGGGCGGGGCGGTGCGGTGCACTCAGTTGTTAACCTTTTGTATTATTGATGGCGGCGTTGGGTTCCTGCAGGGCTGCCGCTCCCGTCCTCCTCATGCCGGTTCCGCGCCGGCGGGATCGGCCCGACCGGGTTCCCCGTTTCTCAGCAGGCACCCGCTGACCGCTTGGGACCGCTGACCGTTTGGGACCGTTCGCGGCTTTGGGCCAGCGCTCAAAAAAACGCTTCTCTCTCGCTCGTGTCTGTCGTCTTTTGTGTCTGCGCGCGAGCTGATCTGTGTCTGTGCGCGAGCTGATCTGTGTCTGTGCGCGAGCTGATCTGTGTCTGCGCGCGAGCTGATCTGTGTCTGCGCGCGAGCTGATCTGTGTCTGCGCGCGAGCTGATCTGTGTCTGTGCGCGAGCTGATCTGTTTGTGTCTGTAGTCTTCTGTGTCTGGGCGCGAGCTGATCTGTTTGTGTCTGTCGTCTTCTGTGTCTGCGCGAGCTGATCTGTTTGTGTCTGTCGTTTTCTGTGTCTGTGCGCGAGCTGATCTGTTTGTGTCTGTCGTCTTCTGTGTCTGCGCGTGAGCTGATCTGTTTGTGTCTGTCGTCTTCTGTGTCTGCGCGTGAGCTGATCTGTTTGTGTCTGTAGTCTCCTGTGTCTGTGCGCGAGCTGATCTGTTTGTGTCTGTAGTCTCCTGTGTCTGTGCGCGAGCTGATCTGTTTGTGTCTGTCGTCTTCTGTGTCTGCGCGCGAGCTGATCTGTTTGTGTCTGTCGTCTTCTGTGTCTGCGCGCGAGCTGATCTGTTTGTGTCTGTAGTCTCCTGTGTCTGTGCGCGAGCTGATCTGTTTGTGTCTGTAGTCTTCTGTGTCTGCGCGCGAGCTGATCTGTTTGTGTCTGTCGTCTTCTGTGTCTGCGCGCGAGCTGATCTGTTTGTGTCTGTAGTCTTCTGTGTCTGTGCGCGAGCTGATCTGTTTGTGTCTGTAGTCTTCTCTGTCTGTGCACGAGCTGATCTGTTTGTGTCTGTTTGTCAGCAAACCTTTTAACCAACTCTTCCATCAGTCCTGATGACACCTGGGGTGTGTTTTATAACTGTTTACCCGGAAAGGGATTACCAAAATGCCAAAATGGGCAATTTTATTACAAATGCGAGTGAAAATGTCTTTTTAAGTGTGCTGCCAGTCTGCAGCACTCCCATAGTCACCAATGCTTAAAAAATGGCTTTTACACTGTGTTTATTACTAGGAGAAAGAAAATGGAAGTGGAAATGGAACACTGAGTGTGCACGCGCGTGTATGCGTGTGTGTGTGCGCGTGTGTGTGTGCGCGTGTGTGTGTGTGTGTGTGTGCGTGTGCGTGTCTGTGTGCGTGTGCATGCGTGCATCTATGACGTCACCTTAAACTATTAAAGAAAGGGTCTGTGCACCCATGTGTTGTAGGTCGTTTGGATCATCCTGTCCACACTCCTGCAAACTATTTACTTGTCACATTAATTTTTGAGCCCCTGTCTGAATCCTGCGTCCCGTGCATAAGCAGCACGTCCGCACCCGCACCCCTGCTCTCACCGTCACCGTCACCGTCACCGCACCGCACACCGTAACCGAGGACCTGGCGCCTGGGCGCTGTGGTACCTGTGTGGTCCGGTTTTGGGGACCCCCGCCTCGCAGGGGGACGCGCACGCGGACGAGCAGCCGCTTGACCTCAGGCACGCCGCGCTAGCTCGTTAGCTCGTTAGCGTGGGACCCCGCGCGCTTTAATAATGCAGCGCTGCGCCGCGGCCGCGAGCTGAAGGCGGAACGAGACGGCGCGCATCGCGGCAGACGTGCGCCATTAGGGGAAGTCTCGTGCCCGCCGCGGTCGCATTGATCCAAGAGCTCTTACGCTAGCGCGCCGCGACGCCAGGGGGATACGCAAGCGAGAGCCGAGAGCAGTTTGCATTATCACAGCCCGGGCTCTGCGGGGAAAAAAGTTTCATGCGGATCAGTTCAGCCGGCCATGTTTCTGTTTTTATACATGTAATTTATGAATGTAAGTGGGTTTTTTTTTTTGTTTTTTTTGCTGAAGAATGACAGTTGGGCTTGTTTTTCTTGTGTGGTTACGTTCAGGAATCCTTGAGTTAGCCGTACCGAGGTATTACACGGAGAAAATTGGACAGAACTGCGAGAAGCAGAAACCGAGAGATCCCTATCTGTTTCTGTGTGTTGGGCTGGTTCTGAGGGAGCATCGTCCGGTGACAATTTACAGGGTAAAGTCTGGCGATTTATCCGGAGCGAAAATGTAAAATACCCCGTAAAACACGCTCAGAAGCCGCCGGGGGGGTGGGTGGGGGGGTGGGGGGGGGGGAACGTCGCGAGCGATCAGGGCAGTGCCCCGGTAAAGCCCGCCGGGGGCGGAGCGGGCGATTCGCCGGCATGGAAGCAATTACCTCCGCGGCGAGGCTGCACCGACACCCACCGAGGGGTGCGGGCCAAAACATGTGCGCTCCCCAAAGCGAAATTACTTTCGTATGGCGGGGAACGGGGCAAGGTTAACTTTTTATTAGGAACAAATACTGAGCCATATTTTAATTCAGATCACACATTTCAAATTTAGGCAAACAAGCCGCAAAAATACCAGTGCTAATTAGGCTAAAGCTACTCCCCTTGTGCGCGCTCTGGAGGCCGGGGGGGTTGGGAGGGGGGGGGGGGGGACAAATAACAAGCCCTAAAGTCATAAAACCTGATGTTTTTGCATGAGAACAGAGCAATTAAAATGCCCAGTGAAAGATCCTGCGTGCTGTTCTGTTGTACAGTAGTCATATGTGCGATTATGTCGATGGATGCCTTGCATGATTCTTTAAAAGACTATATTTCATCTTCAGAAGTTGTTAGCTCACTCTACTTGCTCATTCCAATCGTCACAATGTAGTAGACTATGGCTCACTCTCAACTCACTGATCTACTCATCAGGAGGGGGTGCTCTTTTCTCTGGTGCTGTTAGAAGCCAGTAATCCATTACAATTATAGGGACACTGTTCTGGAGGAGGTTGAGTTTCTTTGGAAGTGACTGTAAACTGACCTCTTGACCTGATGCTGTCTTCATTGCGTGGAGGGGGACACACTAGGTTCTTGACCAGTCAAACACTGTTATTCTGACCATGTGATTGTCCTTGGACTGATGGACTGGTGAGAGTTAGATGCATGTTTTTTGGTGCAAAATGGATGCTGAACATGGCTGTGTGTGAGATCAGTTGCCAGCTCACTGTAAGGAATTTTCAGTGGATAGATTTGAGCAATTAAAACTTTCCTACCATGCGCTTATGTGGCAATAGACATTTTCTTATTGCTTGTGCAGAACATTGTCTTACTGATTCCGAATTATCATCATTAGCACATAACAGGCCAAGTCAAACCAAATATCAGTTTAGCAGTGGAATGATTACTTCTCTTGGTATTTGCATGCTTGTGGACGCTGATCGTAGGGGTCAGGACGCGCTGTATATTTGAATGACGAGAGCCTCAATAAACCGCCATCCAGAGCGGCAGTTTAGAAACCCTTAAAGTCGCCATTTAATCTTATAAACGGCCAGTGCTGTGATTGTGTAATAGTGTGGAAGCGTTAAAAAAATAATAATTACTGCTGAGCGTGCCCTTTCCCTGCCAGTCTGCTGCCAGAAAAGTTTTCAATTTCCTCGTGACTTCTGTGTTGTTTGTCAGTCGGCGTCAGTGTCTTTGAGGGTATTTACCCAAACCTTCGCTGATGGGGGGACCTGCGCTGTGCCAGGTAAATTAAATGAATTAAGTTAAATTAGTCTGGAGCGGCTTCGGACCGAGAGAAAGGGAAACACAGACCTGCTTTCTGCTGACGGCTCGCGTGCCCGTCCACGCCCGTGTTTGTGCTGCTGACGGCTTGCGTGCCCGTCCACGCCCGTGTTTGTGCTGCTGACGGCTCGCGTGCCCGTCCACGCCCGTGTTTGTGCTGCTGACGGCTCGCGTGCCCGTCCACGCCCGTGTTTGTGCCGGGAGCCTTGAGTTTCGGAAATGGCTGATGACACACGAGGCTGTCAAATAGCAAATGCATGCTGGGACATCCCTAAGAAGCGCTCTGCTATTATAAGATCCATTAAGAGATTGGCTAAAACCACAAATCCCTGGTTTTGCATACTCGTGCACGCGTTTGTGAGAGCAGATATGCTTGCAGTGTATAAGAGGCATAAGGGGCGTTTCGTGGTAAAAATTGACTCCTGGTCTGGGCACACGTTTACCGGAATCATTTCCCGGAAGCAGGTGCAGAGAATCATTCGCTGTCCGTGCCCATCATTTTCTCCCCTCTTTGTCGTCCATTTTTAGAACACTGTGCCAAAAGGTGCCATTACATGTGGGTGCAGTTCTACGAATCCAGTATGTTCAGCCCATAAATATAGAACATTCACAGCACTGAGAGAGCCATAAATCATACATGTTCCTTTTGTTTGTACACTAAAACGCTTTTGGAGTAGCCTCTCTGAGACACGACAGTCTTGTCGTAAGCGGCAGATCAGAAACGTGTTGCAGCTCGGTGCCGAACGTTGTGCTGGGTTAGGAGCTGTTTAGCACACAGTACTATTCATACATGCTGTATTCATAATCACCACACTTAGGTCTTTGAAAGAAAAATCCCTCTGAAGCTTCTTTATGGCTTCCTCATGGTTTACATTCAATTTTTTGATGTCATCTAGAATCAAGAATCTCAAACCGATGGATTCAATCAGCATTAGTTCTTTGACTTAAAAAATAAATGCAAGTGTTTGCATGCGCTGTTTGCTGAGTTCAGCTGTCACCAAGAGTTGGGGAATAATTGTGCATGCATTGAAAAAATATGCTTGTGTTTATTTGTGTGTCAGAGTTTTGACTAAATGTTGATTGGATCCAGGGTCAGCCACACTGGAAGTGTACTGTTGGCAAAAACAGTGTCATGCCTGTGGATCATGAAATCAAAGTCAATATTCAAAATGTACATTTCTTTATGGTATTTTGACTATTTCAAAATCAAAATGCATTAGTGACTCATATACATCATATACCCATATTCCTAGCTGGAAGTGGATAATGTAATTTTTTTATTATAATCTTGGCTGTGTTCTTGGATTGAGCCATAAGAATGTCTCATGCCTGTTTTGAAAATAATTTTTAAAACTCAAATATAAAAACTATGGTAAAAGACCAACAAAAATTAATAAGGTAAAAAATGTGGTGGTTGAGTTAATAAATAATCTTGCCTGGGAAAACATACCATGTACAGTATATTGCACTTTCCCTAGTATCAGCTGGCCATGTTACGCAGTTACACTGTATACAGTAACACCCCAGTTATAGTGTATACAGTAACACCCCAGTTACACTGTATACAGTATACTGTATACAGTAACACCCCAGTTACACTGTATACAGTGACACCCCAATTATACTGTATACAGTAACACTCCAGTTAAACTGTATACAGTAACACCCCAGTTATACTGTATACAGTAACACCCCAGTTATACTGTATACAGTAACACCCCAGTTACACTGTATACAGTGACACCCCAATTATACTGTATACAGTAACACTCCAGTTATACTGTATACAGTAACACCCCAGTTATACTGTATACAGTAACACCCCAGTTACACTGTATACAGTGACACCCCAATTATACTGTATACAGTAACACCCCAGTTAAACTGTATACAGTAACACCCCAGTTATACTGTATACAGTAACACCTGCACATTCAGTAACACCTGCACGTTTGATCTTTGGCTGGTGCCTGCGGAGCTGGTTCCTCTCTCTCTCTCTCTCTCTCTCTCAGCCTCAGACGGTGTCACGCGTCTCTGATGGCATTGTGCTGATTCTGGCACATTTTAAACGATGCCGGCCGCGGTTTCAAACGGGGGGGGGGGGGGGCGCCCTGCAGGCGGGGCTGCGTCGCTCGGCTCGCCGGTGGGGGATCCTGCCGGCGGGGACCCCGGAGAGCTGCCCGTGTGATCTGGGGAGCGCATCCCCAATCCTCGCCCGCCCCTCTCTACCTACACACACACAGTTTAAATCAGCCCTCAAGTCCTGTTCACTCATCACCAGAAAGATAAAAGACCCGCACGGAGGAGGGGTTCCGCTGGTTTTTATATGAGGGGAGCCCTGTAGGTAGACATGAGGAGGAGACGACTAGAATCTCTCATTCCTCAAAGTTTTGAGTCTTTTGATAGTTTTCTTTTTGCTCACCTATTTGTGCCATTTAGCGTTCCGCAGGCCTGGGTGGTCGTTTCCTTTATAAGGATCTGAAATCATCTGAAAGTTTGGTCTGCCGATCAGTCACATGGCTTCCCTCCAAAACTTGACGTGCCGTCAGTGAAACATGTTGAGAAGTAAAAAATAAACCTTTTTTTGGAAGGGACAGGGGGGCAGGCTAATCATTTTCATACCCTGCCCTGTTGAATAAACGTAGTCATCTGGAAAATAAGATGAAGTCCAGAATTGGGCAGGGTCCTTCTCTCCCCCTCACGAGTCTCTGCTCAAAACATTTTCAGTCGTGACCACAATACACTGAGTTACGTGTCTATGAAACATTGTTCTTTTAATTTGCTTTGTTTTATTTATCAGGTCTTTAAAATGCGAAGGAAACTTGGGTTCAAAGCAGCAACGATGGCGCCATTTTGGCTCGCGCTTTACCCAGCCAGAGCTGCAGTTACTCACTGTGGCAGAGAAGCCATCCAGGACTGGAAGATGGATGGCATTTGATATGCTGTTGCATGTACTCTGTTTCAGGACGTGATCCGTCCAAATACCCCCGCAACACAAATACCTTTGTCTGATGAGATGGAACGATGATCAACAGAATTAGCTGGGGTTTTGGTGTAATTAGAATCTATGCTCTTATTAGAAACTAGTTTTCATAGACAAATATTTTCATTGCTTTATGTTTTTGAGACCAGTGATCGTTATTGGGACAGTCATGCTCTTGTTAAAAGAATAAGTGGGGAAATAGCAGTTCATGTGCAAGTGGAAGAACCATACACTCAGTCACTGGCAAATGACAATATGTGTGAGGATTTATTTATTAATGTAATATTTTAATATTTTCATTATTTTCATTTCTTTTATGATCATTATTATATTAGTATTTTATAAAAAGATGAAACCCATTTGGTATTAGGCCAGTTATTCAGTCCCACTGCAGTGTCAGCAGTTTTGGCTTTCAGTAGCCGGTGCGAGGAAGTCATTGTTTGTGCGCTCTTGTTTGTGTTTTTTATCTTCTTAATTCCATAGGCCACCAAACTCATAAGGTTATGCACAGAGCGGCGCGCGGCACCGTATATTTGCAGATGAACTTAATGAGACTGTGCGGTAATGAAGGCTGTGTTTCCAGAGTTCATTGAACCCTGGGGGTTTTTTCTGGTGTCCATGAGAGCCCAGCGTAAAAAAAAAAAAAAAAAGCACAACTGTGGTGGTCTAGTGCAGCTCCTGCAGCGGCCAAATAGCCTCTGTGTAGCTGTCGTGAGTGAGTGGTGGGTAGGCCATCACACTGGAGAGCAGTGCTCACAGTAAACGCTGTCTGACGGTCTGTAGCATAGAGAGGTGTTTGTCCTTTGTCTAGTAATCACAGATCTTTGACTGGTAATAACTGTTACTTACAGTATTTAGCCAAACAGATAATATAAAAATCATAAGCAGTTTAACAAAAAATTATAGTTCCTAAATAGTGCATGGTTTTTTCTTCTTCTCTTTTTTTTGTTACACTTGAATTAACAACAACTGCATTGTGTGTTTGCTCAAGGATCTTTTCTCTTTATGTGTTCTTTCTCTCTTGCTGCTGGCTCGTCTGAGCCAGATGAGGGACTTGCAGGAGAGCCGGCCTCAGCAGCTGGATAAGAGTATTCCTTAAACAAAGAAATGAACAGACTGATGGCTGAGCTAAGGAGATCTTGATTAAGCTCATGAATCATGCAGGTTGTGAAGTTATAAACTCATGACACCAACGCTGTGCGGCACTCTCTGGAGGACCCTTTTTGTGTTAATTAGAGGAACCTCGTTGCAATTAGCAGCCTTTGGAACATTTTAAACGAGGTGGTCCTTTTATGTCTCGCTCTCTCTCTCTCTCTTTTTTTTTTTTTGTTTAGGAGTGTTAGGCCAAGTGTCAAACGAGTTCTAACCTCAGACACTCTGAGCTGGCGTTCCCCTCTGTGTATTCCACACGGAACTGTAATGAAACATAATAGCACGTCTCTTCTTGTGTTAAAATCTGTAATGTCTCTTTAGAAATAGGTTACAATCAGATGCCTTGTACAGGTTTTTTCTTTTTTTTTAGATGATTACTTACATGCCATTAAATTTGCAAAATAATAAACAAACACACACACGCCGCAGAATGTTTTTAGTGCTTAATACAATCCGCATGCATCATTGCCAGGCTGTTAGATTTAATGTGGCACTGAAGTGGTTGAACGTGTCAGAACAAGGTGCAAATTAATTTGTACAGAACGTTCGTAGGATTTGTTTGCAGTGCACTTAGAAACAGCCAGCGTACGGACGTCATTAATCAAGCTGAAAATCGTTTCCCCCGGATTTAAATGTTTGTGTCCTTGTCGTTTGGAAGGGAGTAAAAAAAAAAAAAAAAGAAAATGGCCGGTAGTCCTGTTCCGCGACAAATATAGTGACTGTAACGACCCTTTCAAGCAGTCTGGTGAATTTAACAACAACAAAAAAAAAATAGCCTGTAAGTGTGTAGCTCTCATCTCCAGGGAATTAGGAGCCGGGTGGAACTTAAGTGAGCGGTGCCCGGGAGAGGGAGGATTTAGTCTGGGGCGCGCAGCTGCAGTTCAGGGGGGAACCGAGGCGCCGTGGCACAAACACATTTCTTTTTTTTTTTTTTTTTTTTTTACAGTATCATCATGGTGGTCCGTACCCCCGTTCCGCTGCCAGCCCGGGCCCACTTATCCGTTTATGTGCGTGTTTATTTATTTATTTAGAACAATGACAGGGCCGCTGACATAAAACAGCCTGCCCCATAAAAAATCCTCCATAAAAATTTTAAAAGGCCCGGGCAATTTGATGACTTTGACAAAGATTTAAAAAAGCAGAAAGTGGGGGAGCGCGTTCAGCGGGCTAACGCTTTTAATGGGTTTGTTCTCCACGCTTTCTCGCTTGTGTAAGTGTTTGTTAATAATTTAGGCGTCCCGCGGGGCCCGGGAGGCGATCGCATCCCGGCGGCCGTGCGTTCCCCGGGCCGTCGCTCTCCGGGCGGGCGGCCCAGCGGAGGCGACACAGCGGCCCTGCTGCCCAAACACGCCGGGGCCTGAATAAGGAATGGGGAGTTTTCACGGGCGAATGAAGCGCCACTGCGGCCCTCCCTCCTGCCGTCAGCTCTCCCCGCTCTGATTGGTGGGAGGGAGAGCGCCCGCGATCACGTGTGGAGGGATACTGATATAGCCCCCCCTCCCTCCCCCCAACTACCCCCAGCCAAAAATAAATAAATAAATAAATAAAAATCGCTTGTTATTGCATTAAGTGGTTTCTTTCAGTATTGCTTCACTTCAGATGATAAACAAACCTACAGCCTGGATGTTTCTGTGTGTGACTGGCGTATTATATACAGTATCGTATGTTTCTGTGTGTGGTGAGTAGTCTCTCATTTCATAATGTTATTTATTTATTTGTTTTTTATTTTGTTCTTCAGCTTGAGCCGGGTCCTAATGACACGTTTTCCTGAGCACGCTCTGTTCAGTTCAGCCTCGGTCACTCTTCAGTCACGCTGCTCCTCCCGCTGCTCCTCCCGCTTGCTCCGTGACTCTTCAGAGCAGCCTGGCGGCCGTTCCCTGGCCCGTGATGAAAGTGTTCCAGAGCACATCGCTCACCTGGCTGATCCCGCCTTCGCAGGCCGCGGTGCGGGTGGTCCCGCGCCGGAGAGAGGGGTCTGGCTCGCGCTGCGGGCACGTCGGCAAAAAAAAAAAAAAAAAAAAAAAGCGCTGCGAGATTCATCGCCTTTCAGCGGTCATACGAGGCAGCCTCGAAATCTGGGGGAACCACCTTTTTAAATAACCCGCGAGAGCAGAGAGCCCTCCGGAGACGTCTGAGTCAGAGCGCGAGGCGCACGCCGGCGGGACCTCGCCATGACCGCGCGACACCCTAAAGACCCGCCGCGGAGCGGGGCGGAGGACAAACCTCAAAAAAAACGATGGCGGGGTTCTTTTCCAAGGTGCGGCCGTCCAGTCTTGGCGGTGAGAGCGGCAGACCTGTGTGGAGGGGGGGGGGCACGCGGTGAGACCGGCAGACCTGTGTGGAGGGGGGTGGGGGGGGGCACGCGGTGAGAGTGGCAGACCTGCGTGGAGATGCGTGCAGCAGTCCAGCGGTGTGGTTTGGCTCCGCGCTCGATGTTCTCCGTCAGAGAGAGCGCTCGCAGGAACGGGGCTGGTGCCCCTGGCCCCGCCGCCCCCGTGTGTTCCAGGACGTCTTGATGTATGCCTCTGCTCCGGTAATTGAAACCTGGTGGCTGAATGAAAATAATAATAATAATTTTTGTGTCCGACGAGCTTGATTTTAGGGAGGGGGGGGCCTTGGAATCAGGCCGCAGGGCCGCTGGAGGACGCCGTGTTTAGCTTGGAACGCCATTTTTTAAGTCTCCGTCTTTTGTCTGGTACAAAAGGGAAAACATTTCTCAAATTTTTGTAGGGCTGTTTTTCACATCAATGTCAATGCTACAGTAAGGCAGTAGCTACTAAGTATTGGCTCCCTTTACTAACACTTTCTACTCTACATGTATGAAATGCAGGCTCATAAGAGAATTCATTTTCTACTTCTCAACAAAATGAATTTTTACATTTTTTTTATTTGCTTGTAAAAAATGTTTTTTAATGAATACGTCTTACTGATCGAGTGATGACCTTTGGTCTTCCCAGATATAGTGTACTGAAGCACTTGTTCTTTGTCTGGTGATATTCTCCAATATGCATAGTCTAACCCCTGACCCCACCCTTGCTGGCTGTAGTTGGAGGCCACTGCACATAGTGTGTGCTGATCGTAACACCAAAAAAAAAAAATCATATTCTTTTGTCGTCAAATTGTGGAGTAATTTTTTATGACAGCCTTGAATGTCCTGTAGCTGAGCCGGTTCTCCATTTAGGGAAGGGGGTGGCTGAGCTGCAGCATATGCCACACTGCGGGTGATGGGGCGCTGCCAGGCTGGGTCCAGCATGGCGCAGTTCTCCTGGCGAAAACGAGCCTCGTCCGGACGGATGCGGACGGAGCATCGCGGTCGAAAGCACCCCGGCCCCCCCGGCCCCCCCGTGTTTAAACGCTGGCAGCCGAACGCGTCCTTGATTGATGGTCGGGAACCAAATGTCCTGGTCCTGGCCACACTGGCGCAGGCGAGGGTGGTGAAACAGGAGGTGGGGTACCGCCGGGGTCAGGCCATGGAGACAGTTGGCACCCCTCCCTCCCTCCCTCCCTCGCTCTTCCGTGGCGGGCTGGGCCGCGTGTCAAGCTGGGATAATTGATGACAGTCCCTGTGAGTGAGTAAACCCAATCACCAGCACAAAAGGCACGCACCATTGACCCTGTTATGCAAACTAGCGAGGCCTTCAGTATGTCAGGTCTGCTTCCAGTAAAACTCTCCAGTTTTCTCTCTCTCTCTCTGTCTGTCTCGCTTTCTCTCTCTCTCTCTTTCTGTGCCTCTCTCTTGAACTCTTTCTCTCTTTCTGTCTCTCTCACTCTCTCTCTGTCTATCTCTCTGTCTCTCTGCCTCTCTCACATGCGCGCACACACACACACTCACCGGCCCTCACACACACCAGACTTATAGGCGTGCACACATGCATCGATTTCTTCGTTCCACTCCCAAAAAGGTTTTTTTTTTTTCTTTCTTCTTCTTCGTCTTTAATTTGAGGGTTTAAGGATGGTATCTTTTTTTTGTCTTGATGTAATTCAGTGAAGTGTTAGCTAAAGGAGAATCACAGAATCTGTTAGCGGTGTAAAATGACGGTGTTCTCGAAGCGAGCGGAGGCCAGGTTGGATTTTGTCGTGTCTAAAGACACAGGCTGAGACTGAGAACTTCATCCCTGCTAATCTGCCTGACTCACATCATTAGACACCTGCAGTCAAATACCTTTAAAGGAACCGGGGGAAACCGAGCACTTTCCCCACTTAAAGAGCTCAGGTCTGTTTCCCAAGATGAGCGGCACAAATCCGTACAGCTACAGAATAATTACTGAATAAATATTCCAATATAAGATATTACAGGGAAGAAAAGGTTTTTCCTAAACATTCGCAATTGCAATTTAGCATGTGAAAGCAGGTGTAAAAGTCAAAGCAATTTATATACCAGGATCTATCTATCTAGCTATCTATTTATCTGTCTGTCTCCCTGTCTGTAGGTCTGTGTACATATCTGTTTTGTAGCTACGCTACGTTGTATAGCATTTATTCATATTCTTATTGTATTTATCATTCCCTTTTACCCTGTTCTGGAACATTCCATGTTCTAGAACATTCCACTTTCCTCTCCTCTTAATCCTGCAGTGGCTCGGGCTAACCAGGGGAAATAGCAGCTGCTGGGTCCAGGGGTCAGAGGGGGTCTTAATGGAGCTGTTGGGCCCCAGCAGTCTGCTGGAGGGGGGGTTTGGTGGGGGGGGGGGGGTTGGGGGGCGAGCTGTAGCTTCTCTCTGAGCAGGTAGCCCAGGTCCTTGGGCTGGCTCTCAGACACACGGGTGATGAAGTTCATCTCCCCTGGCGGCTCTCCCAGAGAGCGCGGGGACGAGGAGGACCTGCTCTGTGAGCTCCAGGCCTGCTGCTAATTGTTGGGAGGATGGGGGGGGGGGGGCAGGGGGGTGCTCAGCTGCCGCCTCGTGGATTAGCTGTAACGCAGTCACTGGAGCGCTCAGACCTCTCGCTCTGACTGCATCAGCTGGGGCCAGGGGGCCAGGGGGTTGGGGGGTTGGGGGGTTGGGTGCAGACCACAGACTGCTGAAGAGTTTCTCTTGGCAAGAGACCCCCCCCCCACCCCCCTCCCCCCGTTTAACCGTTAAAGGTGTGAGATCATAAATACGGGATTAGAATGTTCTTAACTGAACATTCCAGTGCTGATGTAACAATCACTGCTGCTCGTTAAAAGCAACGGAGTTCTAGAACACCGACTTAGAACTTTAAAAAAGCACTCCAAAAAATCTACCCTTCAAAGATTTAAGTGCTTCAAGATACTACTTTTTTCTGTATGAGCCGCCATTTTATTTTATCTCCTTCGTTCAAGGTCAGGCCTTTTTCTCTCAGAGGAAGAATCAGTTACGAGTGACATACGCAGTTTTAAGTGATCTAAACGAGGCTGTTCTGGATTGGGCTGCCCTGCAGATAACATCTCAGCAGGCCTTTAAACAAGCGTTCGCGGGGTGGAGACATAGCGTGCGACTCCAGGAGCGACCGGGAGGGTGGGGGGGGGGGGGTTGGGTGCAGGGATCCGGGTCATCTGGCCAGACCTGCGCATGGCCTCCCTCCCCTCTCCCCGGCACAAGCGGGTGGCTGTTACTCGCGGTCATGTGATGTGTTGTGGGCACGGTGTGCTCCTGCGTGAGGAACAGGGACATTTCTGTCCCACCGCCGCCGGATCAGCGCCCCGCCTGCTGTCACATGCAGAAGCCGCTGATCTGCTGCCCTGGAGCACGGCTCTGTGAACCAGGTCACTGTGTTTCCTTTCTTTTTAGTTTTTTCTTTTTTTTTTTTTTTTTTTTTTTTTAACTGCCGACCGAGAAGCAGGACCCAGAGTGTGACAAGCGAAGGGTTTCACTCACTGTCTTAGCGGAGCCATAACACCCCCCCACCCCAAATTATTCCCCCCTGCTCTGTTACTTTGTTTTGGCTTCTTTCTCTCTCTCTGTTTTTTTTTTTTTTTTACACTAATGTTAGCGTGCATGTCAGGGTTGTACGCTCTGGGAAGAAAGGGTAACTTTATTTGGTTAGTTCCTGAGTGATTTTTCCCCCTTCTATTCTATTTCGGCTGAAAGAAAATAATAATAGAGAAAACCATCGTAATTGTCGCTTTGCAGAGCCTTGATGCTTCTTTTCAGTTGTGTTTACTCTAACAAGGCTCCTCCACTTCGGCAGATCAGGAGTACATTCAAAACAGCATTAAAAGCCCCGGAAATGGGCCTGGAAATGATTTTTCTATCACCTTTAATTTTAAGAGCCGTGCAAAGTCGCCGTATAGAAAGGACGGGGTGAGGTAGTTTTGAATGTTAAAAAAAACAAAACAAAACAAACAAACAAACCCAAACTGAAATATCCTAAACGCAGCACATTCGGACCATCGCATGTCATCCCTCTGAGAAAAAACACCCCAGGGGAGGAGGGGGCGCGGGGGTGGGGCGGGGGGCGCGGGGGCGGGGGGCTCAGGGGCAGGGGGGGGGAGCTACCCAGCATACAGTCAAATTAATACCAGGATTTACATATTTCAAAAATGTTTCAAACGTGTTCTCTGGATGTTGAATGATCCTGCAGCCGGTTCCTTACAGAAGGGCTGATTGACGTGCAGCCAGGAGTCTTTTCCAGAGGAAACTGCAGCTCTGGGTATTGTTCAGGGCGTGTTATGACCATTATAGTACAGAGGTAATCATTATGTTCAGGACATTGTTTTTCTTTATTTCCTAGACTAGATGGCTGTCCTGTCTTGACTTATGATATTTCTCATTCTGTAAGTCTGGTGCAATTGAAATAAAGCACTTTGCCCAAGGGCACTACAGCAGCACTTCACCTGAGACGGAGGGTCGCATCTATCAAACCGCAGCGAGGCGTTTAGGCCCTGGCAGAGAGGATGCAGAGGGCTGTAAAATATGCGAGCGTATTTACATAGCGCGCATTATTATTCCCGCACATTAACAAGCAGATTAGCTAAACGTTTCATCGCGCTTCGCTTTTCAGCTGCAATGCCTTTCTGCGCATATGTTTCAGCTAACTGCGCATCTTTCAGACCGTTTTTAAAAAATCTAGAGTTAAAAAATAACGGATTTATTTCAGAAACCCATCTAAATATGACACTACAGACTTGACAGAGATGATCCTGGAAGTCATGGGGGGGGGGGGGGGGGGGGGGGGGGGGGGGGGGGTGTAATATGTTGCTGGGTGTTTTGTGTAAAATGCACTGTTTCACTGGAGGTAGTGATGTCAACACCAGACAGGACTGCTCAGCAGATCAGTTGCGAAAGAGCATCTATTTTGAGACTGAACATACAGACAACACAGATAGAGTTCACATTGTAATAAAATTAGTCAGATGATATTGAGCAGTTCGCCAATGACAAAAGAAAGTTTAATAAAGTTTTCACTCTTGCTTCAAGATAAACATTTTCAGTCCAGTGCCATGCCGATCACTGGGTCATATGAGGAAAATATTGGATTATACAGGAGTATGTATTACACACAAACCCAGTGAACAAAACTAGTATTAACTGTTTGGTTGGTGGACTGACAATACACATACCTACTTTGTCTTAAAAAAACTCCAAGATATGTCTGCAGAGAAATGAGTTCTCTGAAGAAGTATGAAATTTAACATTATTTAAAAAACATAAGTGAAAAGGTAATTAGGCCATTGAGAAGAACATTTGAATGCATCATTTTTTTTTTTTTTTTTTTCAGTTCTTACAGAATATATTTCTGTCATTTCAGTCACTGCTGAACACTAGATAACCTGTACTAAAAATATTTATTTAAAATTAGAGTTTGTAGTGCTTGCTCAGTAAGTGAATTTGCCCTCAGGAAACACTAGTCTTAACCCCAGTTTTACTAATGGTACATGAATAAAAAGCATGCTTGTTGAAATTGGCCTTGATGTCATTCACGTACGAGGGAAGTGAGCTTTGACCTGTGCTCACAGTGCTGAATTTGCTGGTGGCAGAGGACATATTGGATTGTTAATGCCCACAGCATTATAGAGGAACCGTGTGAAAATGGCCTCATGACCATGAAATAAAGCCGTCGCACACAGAATGGAAAAGGTTGCTGTCCCCTTAATGGTGGCTAATGGCTTTAAAATGAGCGCTAAATCGTCCATTGTGGGGAGAAATGAGAGCGTGAAGCGATTCATTTTGAGTAAACATCGCAGTGGCATTAAGAGAAATGCTGAATATGAATGTGAATATTCACTGTGAATATTTTGTTGTTTTACTGCACCGTTGGGGTCTGTGCTGCGAATCTCGTCGGTCTTTGCCCCCACGCTTCCTGTCGAGCAGCCCTTCTCCTGAGAGAGAGAGAGAGAGAGAGAGGGAAAGAGAGAGAGGAGAGAGAGTGGGGGAAAGAGAGAGAGAGGAGAGAGAGTGGGGGAAAGAGAGAGAGAGACTGTGGTGCATATATGGTCAGGGCAAAGTGACACACTGTGTACCAACCAGCCTCTTGTGGGTAGAGATGGTCAGGAGGCTTACGACCCCCCACACCCCGCCCCCCACCCCCCCGGTCTGGGACGGCCACAGAGGCAGGTGTGTTTGGACACTTGAGGAGCACGTCTAGGCCTCAGAGGAGCCACTCGGTTAAAAATAACTGGCTGCCCGTTGCACTGGAAGCATCTCATACTGCCACTGCTTAGGAACTGTGTGACCATCCTCACTGCAGTATAGTCTCAACATTACACACTTTTTTCTGTTCTGTATGTGAGTGGAGGCCTGGCTGTATGTGAGTGGAGGCCTGGCTGTATGTGAGTGGAGGCCGGGCTGTATGTGAGTGGAGGCCGGGCTGTATGTGAGTGGAGGCCTGGCTGTATGTGAGTGGAGGCCTGGCTGTATGTGAGTGGAGGCCTGGCTGTATGTGAGTGGAGGCCTGGCTGTATGTGAGTGGAGGCCTGGCTGTATGTGAGTGGAGGCCTGGCTGTATGTGAGTGGAGGCCTGGCTGTATGTGAGTGGAGGCCTGGCTGTATGTGAGTGGAGGCTGGGCTGTATGTGGGTGGAGGCCTGGCTGTATGTGAGTGGAGGCCTGGCTGTATGTGAGTGGAGGCTGGGCTGTATGTGAGTGGAGGCCTGGCTGTATGTGAGTGGAGGCCTGGCTGTATGTGAGTGGAGGCCTGGCTGTATGTGAGCGGAGGCCGGGCTGTATGTGAGCGGAGGCCTGGCTGTATGTGAGTGGAGGCCTGGCTGTATGTGAGTGGAGGCCTGGCTGTATGTGAGTGGAGGCCTGGCTGTATGTGAGTGGAGGCCTGGCTGTATGTGAGTGGAGGCCTGGCTGTATGTGAATGGAGGCCTGGCTGTATGTGAGTGGAGGCCTGGCTGTGGGGATTTTTCTGGCGAAGGTTGCCTTGTAACCATGGCCACTGGGCTGGCTCTCTGTATGACCAGATCCCCCAACCCGCAGACATTACAATTAGACAACCCAGTAATCACTGCACAGAGCCTATTGATTCCCACTGAGGGAAGTTCATGAGCTAAACAAACTCTGTGCTCTGGTGTTACTGAACTGCATTCTGTACATTGTCACATTTGCTGAAGAACTCAATTTTAGAAATCTCACTGTTAGAACTGTTTTTTTTTCCAGGGGAAAAGGGGAGCAAATTGAAATATAATGATTTTTTTCACCAGATGGCTTCCAAATAAACACTTGTGCCCCTTCCCCCTCAGCCGCCCCCCCTCACCCCCCCCCCCCCCCCCACCCCCATAAGCCCCAGCGGCTCCTGGCCCTCAGGGCCTGCTCCAGCAGTACTGCAGGCCTCTTTGAGCACACTGCTCAGTTTTACTCTAATGAGTTGCAACACTGATAATGTGGCTGATGATCTTTCATTGATTTCGCTATCACTTGCTTGTCTGGTAATTGATCCGTAGCTGAGCCTCTAGTTAATTATATGGGCCCTGACATGGCCGGGTCTGGGGGGAGTTTCCAGTCCTGCAGAATAATAGTTTTAATAAAGGAGTCTATTACTGCGCCTCCTTGTTTTTCTGCTCGTCTCCTGCCTGCCACCGCTGCCCGCTTTCTCCTTCCTCCCTTTCTGTCCTCCACCAGGGCAGGGAGGAGTGCTGGGCAGTGTGAAAGGAAAAGCAGGAAAGATGGAGGAAGGGAGACAGTGAGAGGGAAGGGGGAGGTGGGAGACAGTGAGAGGGAAAGGGGAGGTGGGGGTGGTGGGAGACAGAGGGAACGGGGAGGTGGGGGCAGTGAGAGGGAAAGGGGAGGTGGGGGCAGTGAGAGGGAAAGGGGAGGTGGGGGAGGTGGGAGACAGTGAGAGGGAAAGGGGAGGTGGGGGAGGTGGGAGGGAGAGGGAGAGGGGAGGTGGGGGCAGTGAGAGGGAAAGAGGAGGTGGGATACAGAGGGAAATGGGAGGTGGGAGACAGTGAGAGGGAAAGGGGAGGTGGGAAACAGATGGAAAGGGGAGGTGGGGGAGGTGGGAGACAGCGGGAAAGGGGAGGTGGGGGCAGTGAGAGGGAAAGGGGAGGTGGTGGAGGTGGGAGACAGTGGGAAAGGGGAGGTGGGAGCAGTGAGAGGGAAAGGGGAGGTGGGGAAGGTGGGAGACAGTGGGAAAGGGGAGGTGGGGGCAGTGAGAGGGAAAGGGGAGGTGGGGAAGGTGGGAGACAGTGGGAAAGGGGAGGTGGGGGCAGTGAGAGGGAAAGGGGAGGTGGGGGCAGTGAGAGGGAAAGGGGAGGTGGGGGAGGTGGGAGACAGAGGGAAAGGGGAGGTGGGGGAGGTGGGGGCAGTGAGAGGGAAAGGGGAGGTGGGGGAGGTGGGAGACAGCGGTAAAGGGGAGGTGGGGGCAGTGAGAGGGAAAGGGGAGGTGGGGGCAGTGGGAAAGGGGAGGTGGGGGCAATGAGAGGGAAAGGGGAGGTGGGGAAGGTGGGAGACAGCGGTAAAGGGGAGGTGGGGGCAGTGAGAGGGAAAGGGGAGGTGGGGGCAGTGAGAGGGAAAGGGGAGGTGAGAGGGAAAGGGGAGGTGGGGGCAGTGAGAGGGAAAGGGGAGGTGGGGAAGGTGGGAGACAGCGGTAAAGGGGAGGTGGGGGCAGTGAGAGGGAAAGGGGAGGTGGGAGACAGCGGGAAAGGGGAGGTGGGGGCAGTGAGAGGGAAAGGGGAGGTGTCTATTGGCGGGGTCCTTAAACCTCCCACAAATAAAAGCCATTAACAGGAAGGTCAGGAGCTGAGCTGCTCGTGCGACTCACAACACCGAGGGGGGTGGGGGGGGCGGAGAGAGAGAGGGAGGGGGGCAGAGAGAGGGAGAGAGAGAGAGAGGGACAGAGAGAGGGAGGGGGGCAGAGAGAGGGAGGGGGGCAGAGAGAGAGAGGGGGGCAGAAAGAGAGGGAGAGAGGGACGGAGAGAGAGGGAGGGGAGGGCAGAGATACTTTGACTTTTTGGCCTAAATAAAATTTAAACAGCTACTGTAGATTATGTAGAACTGGAATTTGAATGTACTGTCTGTGTGTGTGTGTGTGTGTGTGTGTGTTACATATGGTATCTATGTTTTGGGTGTTATGTGAAGCTCCATGTTATGTGTATGTAAAAAAAAAAAAAAATGAAAAAGGTCTAATTTTAATTCAGTGGAGGTCCCAGAATGACACTTAGAGCACTGCTGGATGGTCTGCCATTACTCAGGCTTTTAAGAGGCAGTACCAGTTGTCGCCTTCCATTTTCTGTAGCAAATTTAAAGTAGCTTTATGGCTTCAGTCATTTAATGTTGTACAAAATGTTAATTTCTTTTGCCTGGCGCCAGGAAATTACTGTGATATCCTCCCTATAAATCCATGTAACATTACCTGCCTTTTGTGTAATAAGAAAAAGATACAAACCATTAGCAATAATATAAAAATGTGTCATAACTCATTATGGTGTTCATCATGTATGAAAAGAGGGAAAAGAAGTCCCCTCAATATTGTAACTTCACATCCTGATGGTTTCTTTTTTAATTCTCACATTTTCGCCGGAATAGCCTCTCTGGGGGGACCTCAGACGGCGACACTCGTTCATTGTCCTTTTTTCATTAAGTGAAATTAGAAGGTGTCCAAATGGGGTTTCTGCGCAGCGCCTTACTTGGTGACTGCTCTCTGTATACGACGGGACTGCTTCACTGCATACTGTCATTAGTTATCTAATAGCCAGAGTGGGGGAAAAATGCAAGTATTATTATTATATTTTTTAAAGAATGGGTATCAGACTTTATGGTCATGTGATGTTATGTTTCACGCGCAGTACTTAGAATACCCTGGCGAGGATGATGTTGCGTGAGGTTTAAAGTCGTTAAAGGTTTGCGTTTACGAGACGCTCGTTAAAGGTGTCCCGGCTTTGGGAAACAAAAGACAAAACAAACGAGCATCAGATAACGTGGTACGTTCAGCGGCCGTGTCAAATTCGAGCAGGTACTGAAATGAGGGTTGCTCTTTTCTTCTTTTTTTTTTTTTTTTTTTTTTAAATCACACACATGTGTTGCGGGTGTAAAGAGCAATGCGCTAAGTGCAGGTTGGCCGTATTTATTACTCACTAAGCAGCGAGCGGCGGAATTCCAGAGGGGGCCGGAGCGGGAGCGCGGGATGTGCTTGACAGTGGAGCCGCGTGCGCTCTTAATAAGGCAGGGACAGCCGTCCCTCCCAGGCTGAGCTCATCCCGCTCAGCGGCTCCTGAGGCGCGGGGATGGTTTCAGCGAGGGGGGCGAGCGCGCGGTGTCATTCTGCGCCGGGGAGAGCAGCGGTGCAGTTGACTCAGAGTGCGGCGGCCTGACACACAGCAGCGGAGCGTGGAGAGGTTGCAGGCAGACCAGAGCGGGAAGCGGTGCCGGCGGCGGGACGGCAGGGCTGATAAGACGCGCGAGGCAGGCTGGAGCTCCTGACGGCGCCAGGGCTTTTTTTGGGTGGTCACACACCTGGTTTTTTAGGCAGCTGGGAGTCACCGCTGCAGGAGCCCAGCATTTTGGTGAGAGAGGAGAGGGATGGCATTTGGCGGGCGGGGGGGTGATTCTGGTGTTAGGGGGACAGGTTGTCGGGTTGTTAGGGGTGTGGTATGGGGCTTTGGTTTTGGTGCTGTGTCTGTGTTTTGGGGGGGAGGCTGTTGTTTGATGGGGTTAGTCTATGTTCAGGGAAACTACTTGACAGAAAAGGTAGGAGAGGAAAACAGAAAAGACATACCCCTCCTTCTTCATCTCCTCCTCCACATCCTTTCTATTCCCCCCTTTTCTCTCTCCCTCCCCCTCACCCCCCACCCCCCTTACCTTCAATGCTCCACTCATCCTGCACTCTTCCACCATATACCCCTAAGGAAATACACATACTCCCAGCTCCTGAATTAATACAGAGCACTCCTGTGCTACATGCAGCCAAGAGCTCTCTCTCTCTCTCTAAAAAAAAAAAAAATCCACCTTCACTTTTCAGTCAGAAGAGGCAGACGCGGATGTGAGAGACAGAGACGCGGCCGGAGACAGAGAGCACGAGAGGGCACGAGACAGCGCTCGCAGAGCCACCAGCCGTCTAAACTCCATGCAGTTCGGCACAAGACCGGCAAGTGCTGAGCCAGGCTTCCTGGGGACATGGCAACAGAACACTGACAGCAACCTCCTCTTCAGAATGTCCCAGCAGGTAAGTTCTGCTCCGTGTCTTGTGCAGACTTTTTTCCCCCCCAAGTTCAACTGGTCTCTTTTTTTAAATTTTTTTTTTTACTGCGTGTTGTCATTGTTTTTGTTGTTGATGTTGTTGTTGATGATGTTGTAGTTGTTGTTCCATGGCGGTGGCTATCATGATTTTTAATTTTTTTAATTTTTTAGTTTCGTTTTGCTTTTAGTTTTTTTTTTTTTTTTAATGCACGCTTTCTTCAGTGACATTCTGGTGCGTGTTTAGAGTTGAAGATGCTTGTCTTATGTGGGACCTCACTTGCGCGAGGACAGCAATTCCAGCACTATCCGCGGTGACAGCTTTCCAAGATGACAGCTCCTATGCTAATTCGCTCAGTTTCATACCAAATGCTGACGTATTATTTTCAATAAAAAGAAAAATATTACCATTTGTTTTTACATTTTTGTTTGATTTCTTAGTGAATTTATTATATTTTTCACTTTTCATAAATTCGTCCTTTTTTGTGATAACCCGCACCGATGCCGTCCAAAAGGGCCCCCCTCTGGCTCCTAATTGACTTCATGTGGTCGAGGCAGGAAACGTTAATACGGACTGCCGAGGGGAGAGACGGTGTGTATAATCTACAAATGGAAAGTGATAACTTGACCGAAAAGACGTTAGAAGTTTTCAGAACTGTATGTAGGTTATAGGTCTTAATGTACGCTTGTAAAAAAAAAAAAAAAAAAAAAGTTTTGTCCGTACCACGTTTTTTAGGAACATTTGTGAGCCGTCATATTTTGAAAGGGTTATGGGTGGGGGGGAATTGAGGGGGCTGCTTGAATCTCACTGGCAAGATGAAGTGCATTGTTGGGAAACGGAGACGCGGAGCCAGTAGGAACGGTATACCAGGGCAGTAATAACTGACAATTAATCACTGGAGCCGGTGTCTCCGTACCAAGCACTCAGTGTAACGCACGCAGGCCGACGCGTCTCCCCTTCGCACAATTTCTTGGCTCGATCGAGTTTTAGAAGAACTTTTTTTTGCTTTCTTCCGTGACTTGAAAACTTGGACTATGTTCTCTGCAGGGGAGGGAGTTTTCAAATGAAGATTTAAACAAGGGTGTCTCCTTTAGAATGTGCGATTTAAGGATGGATGCCTTCAGCTGTTTCTTTTTTCCATAAATTTTTTTTCCTTTGAAAGGACGTGGGCATGAGTTTTTGACCTGATTTTTTTAGGGTTTGCGGTTATTTTGTTTCCGTAGTAGTTACGGTGTGCAGAATTATGAACATACACACTAAAGAAAATAAGACATGTCTTTATACCAGTACATTTATTGTAGCCTGTTTTAAGTGCGTTTAATATTCGCTAATGCAAATGGTCAGCCTTTTTAAAAATGCATCCTACATTTTTAATTTTATAAATATGTTTTGAACTGCATACAGTGTTCTGTAATAATAATAGAGTTGTGAAATCAATCGATAATCTTTAGGTCGTACAAGTGCAATAGCTGGTCTATGAAGGGGAAGGGTAGCAACCAAATCTGGCGGATGCTGGCACGTGCACGCACATGGGCAAATGTTTTCATCTCTGTGGTCTCCGTCGTTACCATCAAGCACGAGTCTGTTATTCATCATTCATCCGCGCGCATCAGTTCAGCATCTTACGTGTTTAGTAGGATGGGCGCTCTTTCTCCTAAGAAGCCACAGTGACAAACTATATTATTTGATGGTAACTGATAATGCCTAATGTCTGAGAAGCAACACTCTCGTCTGGTATTGAGTCTTAGTTATATTTTAGTATTATATATGGTTATATATCATGCTTTATATATGCTGGAATTTTATAGCAATGGCGATTACAAAACGATACCACTGATCTGTTAATGCATGTCTGGGTCAACGTTGCAGTCTTAAACGAGTATACACATTTAATCGTATATGCGTTTATGTTTGGCTATTTTGATCTCGGCGTGTTTTATGTTGTATGGAAAACAAATATCAGTGTGGCGATGTGCAATGTTTTAACATACTCAGACCTGTCATGTGAAATTTTTGATTTAGGTGAGGTTTAGAAACCCTGGGATGACTGATAAGTAGCCTAACTACCAAACCACATAGGCGGTGTTCGATTACATTTTGGCACTGAACCATCACCTATTTTTAGAATTCAATCCAAGAAGCAGTGAGTCTGACGTCAGACTGTATTTGTTTATGAGCAATTATGGACAGTTCCTTAAGTATTAAAAAGTTCCCTTTTGATTAAAGCTGAGTGTATCATTTTGTTTAAATTCAATATACGACTAGACATTTTTGTATGTTAAATTAAATTCACACAATCTGTTGAAATATTATCTTAATGTCATTCGTTCTGTTTTATCGTTTTAAAGGAACCCACTTTATATCACTAAATAACCACGAAATGCAATAAGTTTACAATATACCAAATGAACGCAACAAAGCGTGCACAATCATTCACGAATCCATTTAGGAATTCTGGACCTATAAGTATCACGCATTTATTAATAAAATATCAGCAATTGTATTTTGCTGAAGGACATTTCAGCCTAGGGACAACTATCGATTTGCTGAGATTATTGACGTGGTTTCTTGCTTAAAGAGTCTAATGATTTACATAGGTATTTATTTTTTATTTACTTTATCATTTTATGAGATGCACCTGTGGACATATACAACGTGCCAGTAATGACTGGGGAGAAAAGCTTTTAATAAGTAACCTGTTTTACACTCCCCAATTATTCGCGAAGCGTTTCATTTTGAAGAAATTAGATGGAATATAAAATATTGCAATGCATTAAATGCAAATAATTTGTTAAAAATTCAAAACGTGTGTTTGTCCCGAGTGCGTGCGGTATCGTTTTACACCAATGTTAAGGGGTTAAACTGAGTAATGTGCCTTTCAGTCATAAGTCACCTTCAGCATGCAGTTAGTGAAAAATAAACAACACCGAGACAGTGTATTTCATTTATTAGACATGCGATTAATTACTTACTTACCGTGTTGCTCTTTATAGATATTACAAGTTATTATTATTATCATTATTATTGGAAGATAATTGCTGTGATGCTTGTGTCATCAAATGTAAACACACCCCCACGGCTTTACCCACTGAACTCGGCTACTGTCGTTGTCAGCGTGAGATTTATGTAGTTAAAAATATGTATATAATTTCAGTTTTGTATTTTATGATGATTTCGCCAATGTAACAGTGTCACATATTTTGGAGATACTATAAACTTTCATTTGTTCTTGCAATTGTATGTATGTGATAAATGGGGTACGTTTTTTTTTTTATTGATCATTTCGAATTATCCAGAAGCTACAGTGGACTACTTTTCCATATAATTCACTACGAATTAAAAGTAATGGTCAAAGTTTTTCCGTATATTCTTTTCTATTTTAAAAAAATAATAATAAAATAAAACACAAGTATTGTCTTTTTATTTTAATTTCGGCGCGATGCAAGTTGGTGGAAATAGAGTTTTGAGATCGGTTCGGCTTTTAAAGGGTGCGCGTGATTTTTTGCGTGGCTCGCGTTATTGACGCGGGGAAACCTCCGAGCAACCGTTAACAGTTTACCGTTAACAGAGCGCGAGTCTGTCAGACCCTTCGATTCGGCCTTTTTTGTTGTTGTATATTCTGTCAAAAACATGTGGTCGCTATCACTTAAAGTGTGACATATCGACAAAGCCATAGAGCTGGACTGGGTAGTGACTGTGGCCCTCTTATCGCTTTCCTTCTTCATGTCAGTGAATAACCTATAGTGACACAGACCAGAATAAAATCAACCGCATGTATCTGCGTTCACTTAGAGCTACATAAGTTCCTTATCGACACGACGTTGTCGTTTTGCAACTGACTGCTGAACACTGAATAAACGAGAAAGTATAACATATGTTTGTTGTTTCAAGTGAATGACAACCCGTAAAGGATATGGATTTAATCACATCCAAAGCTTTTTGTAAGTACATTACTTTTGTATCAAAGCAATATTATTCTCATCTAACCAGCCTCAGTATTCCACACAACTTTTTAGGCAGATTTAGCTAGATTAATTCCAATCTAATGCTAATAAATTGAAATTATTGGATAAAGGAAGTCAAATAATAATTACAATCTACGCTCTCATTGTTGTCTTCATCACAAAGAGGCACAACAGAAAACTAAATCCAAAATGCCGCCAAATAGCCTAGATTTTGCAGGCGAAATTAATGTGATACTGTATTAGGCCTGTTATGATTTACTGTATCGATTAACCCCAGTTAAAATAGCTGTTTTGTTGGAACTGTTCAATAGATTTTTTTTCTCGGTGTTTTAACTTGAATTTTTTAAATTAAACTGAAATACTGAGGTTACAATGGCGCGCGTTTAGTTTTGCTTGACGCACTGAAATAGTATTCCTGTACGTCCACGTACCGTAAACTATGCGTGCGCAAAACATCAAAGACTGCCTTCTACCTGCATTCCGATTGAATTCAATAATCAATTTGTGTATATTGCACAAATCCATTATACATGTAGATTTATGCGCTTCCGTTTTTATGGCTTTAATCTGGCACAAAATCGTATCAGTTATAGGAAGGTAAAGTCTTTATGGGTAATAAAACGATTTATCATCCGATTTTAACTTCATCTGAATAAAAGTAAAATTTGAAAATAAGGTGGAAACAGAAATTAACTTTAAAAAAAGGCGTTTGAAATATCCCTTGAAACTATCCTAAGTGACACACATACAGTTCGGCTAATTGTGCCGCAAAAGTGTCTGATAAAACTATATTGAATGAAGAGTAATTTAAATACGGAATTCTGTGATATACTTAAATTTAACACCTTGGGGACTGTCGACAATAATGAAGTTCAAGGTGGTAGGCTAGTGCTGTGCACGTACATCGATATTCAGCACCTGTTTGTGAGCTCCGATATTCATGCATTTCATATTTCTCAAAAATATTTCCAAAAGTTTTACATGAAATCACAAAATATGTGATGGTTAAATTGCATGAGTGCACGCGCTTGTTGTTTCTTGATTGTCAGTAATTGTGTTTACTGCATATCTGCCACACACAGACCTTTTAACCCGTTTGTTCATTAACAAGTCATCGCGCGCACATGCTCCCACGTGTGTGAATATGCGCTTAAGAGTAGCCCGCGTGCGGAATTCACGCGGGACACCTTTAAAACAGAGGTTCGTCTAACCAGCGCGGTTTGCTTGTTCTGACATATTGGTGCAATTAAATATGTATATATGTTGGTATTTCTTCAGAGCGCTGGGCCCTTGGATAAACAAGAGAAGGCTGTGATATTGCAATAGTGTGTGTGCACGCGCGTGCATGTATGTAAGTGTGTGAATGTGTGTGTGTGCGCGTGCGTGTGTGTATGTAAGTGTGTGTGTGTGTGCTCGCGCACATTTGTGTGTCATGTGGACAGAAGCAGGGTATTTTTCCGTCCTTGTTCAGTATAGTGCGTGTGGTGGCGTCTGTGGCTGCATGCTGAAGGTTTAATTTCGGCTGGCTGTCCCGCACGGGGAGGCCCACAGAGCGGGTGCCGGTGGACTGAAACGGGATACAGAGGTGGCGACGCCCCCCTATTGTCACCGGGAAGGTCCAGGCAGAGCCTTGGTGACTAATTAGACGCTGAGTAAGACATCTGTTAACAGGCTTGCCGCAGGAGGAAGAGCGTCTGTGTCGCCTGATCTGGGGCAAGGGTGACATTCAGCTTGTGTGGTGGCGAGGAAAACACACCCATGCCCGGGTCACTGTGGCACGGGTCACGGGTCGGGGCTGGGCTGGGCTGGGCTGGGCTGGAGGTCACAGCCGGGAGGGAGGAGGCTTCCGGTCGGAGGCTGCCGTTCTCCGAGTGGATTCCGGAGAGTTCCGCGGTCTTCCGCGGCGCTGCGAAGCCGTCCTGCTCTTGTGCCGTGTTCGACGCGTCTCGGACAGCGCGATTCATTTTGATGCCGGGGAAATTGTGAGGCTCTGCAATAATCCTGGGCAGGGCCAACGGTAACTACGAGCACCCTTCCCCCTGCCCCCCCCACGCCCCCCCCCCCCCCCCTCTCCTCCGTTCCCATAATTCCACCACCTGGCCTTGTCGTGAACTCGCGAGTGGCGCGTAAAGTTCTCAGGCTGGTTGGAGGGGAGTGAGGAGGTGCTAATGAGGAGTCCTCCTCTTAATTAGGAGACCCGCACTGATCTGTGCAGTCACACCTGGCTCTGCGTCGCTTATTTTCCTCGGGGGGGGGGGGGGCGGGGGGTTTGGACCGCGCGGGGCGAATCGGCGTCGGGGTGAATGTCCCCATTGATCCCGCTAACCGCGGCAGCCTGTCCGCCTGTCGGCCACCGCGGCCGTGCGGGCTGTTTGCCGCGCGGTCCGCGCCACAGTGAGGCTCCCTGTGTCACCCGCCGCGCACACAGCCCGGTTTGTTATTCTGGCCGCAGAGAGAGGGAGAGAGGTGGAGGTAGCAGGAATATTTCGGAGTGGCAGTGCATGACCTGATTTCGAGCCAGCGCCCCCCCAGCCCCAGCCCCCCCCCCTCCCCGGCTCGCTTCCTCCCCTTTTTCCTCTTGTCAGGCGGGGGCGTTGGAAAGTGGCGGACTGCTCTGGTCAGCGTGGGCCAGCGTGAGCCTCGCTGCACCTTGCAGGAGGGGATGGGCGCGTTGGGGGGGAGGGGGGGGACGTGCGCATTGGGGTGGGGGGTGGGGACTGGGGGGCTCAAACAAGCCCTCATTCATTGACACGCCACCCCGGCCACCACTCCAACAAGGACATGTCTGTCAGGCCAGCTGTTGGGCAAACATGGCGTCTGAACACTTTCACTTTGAAAACAGACTTTTGCTTTTTTTTTTTTTTTTTTTACCTTTGAATCGTCAGTTTTTTTTCAAGTTTATATTAAGCGGTGTTGTTGTCCCCCCCCCCCCCCCCCACATCACGCCACCTCTAAAATACACACCCCCGCTGGAAGATGCCCGAACGCTCTTGGTATCATTTCAACAAAGTGTTCGTATGTTCTGTGTATGTTTTAAATTCATGGTGATTGTATTATTCATGCTTTATTACCATAACGCTGTTTTTCCAATTAAATTTGTGCCCTGAAGTGGAATATCTGGTGTAACTGTGCAGGATAATTTTTGTATTTTAGTTATAGTAATATTGGGCAATTTAAGTGGGGTTTAATTATTACTTATCTTCATGATAATATTTGACATCAACAAACTCAAGAAAATCAGTGGATTTTTTAACCAGTAATTTTTTCTCAGTTTTTTCTCTTACTGTTTATTAAGCAGATGTATAAGTAATTTAGAAGATTACTATTATTATTATTATTTTGCATTGTATGGTATTTTGGTAATTTTGTGGATCATGCAGAGCGTTTTGTATGATTCGAGCGTTGATTAAATTGGCTGTGTGTGTATGTGCGCGCACATGCGTGTGTTCGCGTGTGCTTGCTCGCGCTTTTACCCACCCAATCCTGGAGGGATTTTTTAATAATTTTTTTTTTTTTCAGCCGGAGGTTTTGATGAGAGCTGCTCGCTATGTAGCTACTTCTGAAGTCACAGCGTATCGATCTTATTTACATTTTATTCGTTCTGTCGCCTGAACATTCAGCAGCTGGCAGTGCGGAGCGGGCTCCCAACGAAACGAAAACATCCTGGCGCGTCGCGTTTTCGTTTTGCAGTCCCGCTGTGTGTGTGTGTGTGAGAGATACCTGTTTGGGCTGTCCTCCCCTGGCGCAGACGAGGGTAGTGATCGATACGTGGCACCTGACGCCCACGCGCAGGTTCTGCAGTAGCGTCCGTCTGTACGCCTGAGAGTCAGAGAAGTTAGAATTTTTAGGATTCTTTTTTTTTTTTTTTTTTTGCTATGCGGGATGTTAAGAGACCGGCTTTCAGCTTAACGAATCCCGAGTTTCTGAATGGGTGTGAGAGAGAGGGGGGGTGGGGGGTTTGGGGGGTTTGGGGGGGTCGGCCCTTCCTCCACGGTGGTTACCCGGGGGCGCCCCCCCCCCCCTCCACCAGGGCCGCAGTGTTTTCGGCGCTTGCGTGTGCCTGCTGAGAGTTCAGGCATGATAAAAATGTGCGCCCATCTGCCCCGGCTTATCAGCGCTGGAGCGGTGAACGATGGCCGTGCCTCCCCCCCCCAGCTCTGCCCCCCCCCCCAGCTCTCCCTCTGCAGGATGGCCGTGCTTCTCAGAACCCCCCCGCCCCCCTCTCCCCCGGCCCTCCCTCAGCTCCAGGCACACGGTAGCTCTCCTCTTCCAAAATATTCAGACAGCAAAACTGAAACAGCAAAGAGGCAGCTGTGGAACGTCACATAATATTTTTTTATAAAATTAAAACACAAGCACGTGTGTGCAGACATGTATGTGTGTATGTATGTATGTGTGTATGTATGTATGTGTGTGTGTATGCATGTATGTGTGTATGTATGTACGTGTGTGTGTATATATGTATGTGTGTGTGTGTGTATGTATGTATGTGTGTGTGTGTGTATGCATGTATGTGTGTATGTATGTATGTGTGTGTGTATGCATGCATGTATGTGTGTATGTATGTATGTGTGTATGTGTGTGTGTATGTATGTATGTGTGTATGTGTGTGTGCGTGTGTGTATGTATGTATGTATATGTGTGTGTATGCACACCGTTAGTTTGCACGTGTAACTGTGGGGTGATTTCAGTTGGCCGGACTCGATGCTGAGATCACTTTGGGCTGGCGTGCGTACTGCAGCCCCAGCAACCTGCCACTCCCTGCTCCTGTAGCTGCATCACATCGGGCCTGAAGAAAAACTCTCAGGTGGCCAAACCCATTTCCTGTTCATTTACACACTCTCAGGGTGTCTGTATTTTTACAGTCACGTCTTTAACAAAAAAAGACAAAAAAATAATATTTTGCAGGTGCCACCGTTCCGTTGTGTGTAAAGAAGGCGAGTGCTGGTCGCAGCGCTGCTGTTCTGTGGAGGTGGAATGTGATCTGTGTGCACACTGGACATGACTGGAACAGAGGAAGGCCTCATGTGGGAGTTCTTTAGATACGCAGGCCCTGATTCAGCCGAACCACAAAAGCACAGGCTCCAGAATCCTTAGGTCTAATCAGGAGGGTCTTCCATCCTTATACCACAGTTTCTTTTTTGGCAGTCTTTGTGAATGTTACTGGAAAAAATACAAACATTAAATGACTACTTATTTAGCAAAAAAATAATTTGTCACACACACACACACACACACACACAGAATGTTAGTGATTTTACACATTGTGCAGTTGTCATTGCTAAAGCATTTTAAACAATCAACCTAGTTTGCAAAACGAACGTGTGTTTTTTGGTTTAATTTATTGATTTAATAATAATCTTTATTGTCTTCATATTGTTGTAACAGCATAACCACAGCATTATCTGTCAGATTTCTTATATTCATCTCAGTCTTTTTTCCATAAACAAGACTTTAAAAATTAGTGTGTAGTTCAAGTGTGTGAATTCAGGGTGGGTTGATAATTTTATATTTACCAGCTGAAACATGTGAATCATTCGAATTTAACACAGCTTATAAGTACAAGTTGCCACATAGATTTTTTTTAAAGATTTAACCTTAAGTTACCTGAGTATATTTACAGAAGCACTGATTAAATTACTACTTACTGTAAACACTGCGCACAAACAAACAGCCCAAACTGCTGGTTTTTCAGTATGTGTCTCCAGCCATGCATTTTCCTCACTGACTCGCCATCTGTGCTCAAGCAACATGATACTAATGTTTAATAAATAATAAAATGCTTAAATAAGATGAAGTCTCTTTATGGCAGAGCACAGTTTGGTTTCACAGTAATGAAAAGCTGTTAGTTGAACATGAATACTTAAGTCAGAAGTTTATTCTTTTTCATTAGAATTGATAAAATTATAATTAGGGTAGGCATGTTGGCTGTACTCATTTTTCTTTAAATGTTGATGTCCTTGAATGTGAAAGGATAACAGCTACCGTTTTTGATTGAATGTTTGATTGATTTATTGATTGATTGATTGCCTGACTAACTGACTGACTGACTGACTGACTGACTAGTTTATTGTTCTTTTGGAAAGTCATCATGTGTCATACAATGATCATCAGAAACAAAACAGAAAGCCAACAATAATAACAACAACAAACAACAACAACAAGGTACCTCAACATTACGATGGGCCTACACACACACACACACACACCCATACACGCAGCACATAATTAAAGTGCTCTACATTTAGTAATATGGTAATATAATGAGGAGCACCATCCACACACTCAAAGGTTGTGTTTTTTTTTTTTCTCAGTTTGCTCAGCAGTCCGATAATATCTGCAGCAGGCTACAGTTACACTTTTAACCCTCTAAGGCGTGAGATGGCAAATACACGATTAGAACGTTCTCAACTGAACATTCTAATGCCGATGATGTCACAGTCACTGCTGGTGACTGAAAGGAGAGCAGAGTTCTAGAACACTGACTCGGAATTTCGAAAGAAAACATTCCAGAAAAAAACACCCTCCTCTGTACAGGGTTAATTTCAGCTGGTGTTTCTCGCGTCCTCGCTCTCTCTCTCTCCCCCTGATCGGAGAGGAAGTCCTCACGTAAAGGGGAAACTGCTGTTTCAATAAGCCTGTGAGTCAGGATGTGGCCACCCCTGGCCGGGGCGGTAATGAGGGGACATTAGCGCCATCCCGCCCCTTGTTAGCGCCCTGATCGTTTGACACGGTCGGAATGCCGCTCGCAGCTGCCTGCCGCCGTGTTCCGTGTTCCGTGTTCCGTGTTCTGGAGGCGCTGAACGGGACCCGCTCCATGTAGAGCCCCGCCCCAGGAATGCTGCTGACAGCCGGGAGCTTTACATTAAACACACGCGTGTACACACATCACATACACGCGTGCACACATGCGCACACACACACACACACACACACGCATGTTCTACAGGATGTGTGTGTGCTACTAGCTATTCCTGAACAGTCTTCTCAGTCTCAGTCATTTTTTTCTTCTTCGTTTTTTTTTTTGTTTCTTTTGGTGATAAAAAGCTGAAATCCCCACATTAGTGAAAAATAAATGAACGTGTTTATTTATGTACTGGAACCGCTTACCTCATGGTCTGTGTGATTTTTGTTTATGCATTTTGAGTAACGTGTTTTGAGTTAGGCATTCTGAGGTATGTATTTTGAGTTATGTATCTTGAGTTCTGTATTGGCTTGGTCCATTGTCAGTGCCACACCTTGAAAATTATATTTTATTTTAGACATTATGCAAGTGGTTTTATGCTATTAATTTAAATAAAATAAAAAGTGGGATTGTATATTATTATTATTATTATTATTATTATTATTATTAATAACAATAATAACAATAACAATAATAATAATAATGTTCCTTGTTTATGATTATAGCTAAGAAAGCAAGAAGCAGTAGGAGTTGTTAGGATAGTAATAATTAGACTTCATCCTTTTTAAATTTAGTTTTTTTCTTGTGGTCTTCTCTGTTGTTATATTACGGTACTTGTTTCTGGTTGTTCGGTCCTAAGCAGGAAGTGGGCTGTGTTTTTAGCATTTCTCAAAGTGATCTCCACTGACATGCCGCACAGTAACAAGTCCAGGGTTCATTAAACAACAACGTAGTTTACCTGAGTTTACAGTGAATCGGGTGTCCTCTCCTATGAGAGTAAAATCTGCTGTGTCTGACTTTATTGAACACTGTACATCTCACTTTTTTCCTGAACAGAACAGTGAAACTGTTTTATAAACCAACCATTGTAAGTCAACCGTTATTAAACTGATTTAGAGCGATTAGTAAATTTGAAAGCGATTAATCGATTTAACCGATTAAATCCGTATCGGTTCGGAGCCAGACGAGGTCCCTGTAAAGCGGCTGAAGGTGAGACGTGGCGATCGGAGCGCTAGCCGCTGCGGTTTAAACGCTGCGGAAGCTGTGCTCTGAGAAGCAGGGTGCGGTGGGGGGGCAGTGGTGGAGCAGGGCGCGGTGGGGGGGCAGTGGCGGAGCAGGGCGCGGTGGGGGGGCAGTGGCGGTGTAGAGGAGTGTGTTTCGCCCGTTTCGGTGGCTGTTTGTTCGGTGGAATCGGCCTGGCGGTGTTTCTGGCGGACTGGGCTGCGTGGTAAGCCGCGGTCTGTGCCGCCCCGCCGCCGCGTGCAGGCGCTCCCTCCAGTGCACGGGCGCGGATTAGGGGAGCGGCTGGGGAACAATCACCGGCCAGGACCCCCATTGTCTGAGACACTGTCCCGTACCAACACAGCTGGGAGAGGGCGTGAGCCCCTCTCTCTACCTATCTCTCCTCTCTCTCTCTCCCTCTCTACCTATCTCTCCTTCTCTCTCTCTCTCTCTCCTTCTCTCGCTCTCCCTCTCTGCCTCCAACTCTCTCTCTATCTCTCCCTCTCTCGCTCACCCTCTCTGCCTCCAACTCTCTCTCTATCTCTCCCTCTCTCGCTCACCCTCTCTGCCTCCAACTCTCTCTCTGTCTCTCTCTCTCTCTCCCTCTCTGCCTCCAACTCTCTCTCTCTCTCTCCCTCTCTGCCTCCAACTCTCTCTCTCTCTCCTTCTCTCGCTCTCCCTCTCTGCCTCCAACTCTCTCTCTCTCTCTCCCTCTCTGCCTCCAACTCTCTCTCTGTCCCTTTCTCTCTCTCTCTCTCTGTCCCTCTTTCTCTCTCTTTCTCTCTCACTCTGTCTCTCTCAATTTCTCATGCTCCCTCTGTCTCTCACGCTGCCTTTTTAAATTTTAAAACTGAGAAAAAAACATTCAGAAAAAAATCATTTAATTCAGAAATGTTGGTTTAAAAGATGTTTTATTTTTTTTGTGTGGCAGGTTATGCGTTTAGTAAAACAGAACGATATGCGTGTGCCGCTCTCTGCAGTGTGTTTGAGCTCTCGGACGATTAACATTTAACAAGCAGTGTTAAAGGCAGCTGCGTTTCTGGCCGTTTGGAACCTGCGTTGGTAAACTTGTTGAACCAAGTGGGTGGTTGGGCAGTGTTGCGCTGGGCTGTAAGGACAGGACTGGATTCAGTGAGAGAGGCAGATACTCCCTCTCACACAGTGCCTTCATACTCAAACTCAGCCTCAGCAGATACCATGTAACAGAATGCATGCCTTTGAAGAAGTGTCTGAGGTATTTTCAGTAGTGTTTCAGCATGGAGGTCGATGGGGCCTATGTACAGGTGTACCGTTGGGTGGCAGGTCTTCAGCACATCTGTGTGTGTGTGTGTGTGTGTATTAATGTATGTTTTTTTGTGTGTGTGTGTGTGTGTGTGTGTGTGTGCGTGCGCGTGCGTGCGTGCGTGCGTGCGTGCGTGCGTGCGTGCGCGCGCGTGTGAGTGAGTGAGTGAGTGAGTGAGTGAGTGAGTGTGTGTGTGTGTGTGTGTGTGTGTGTGTGTGTGTGTGTGTGTGTGTGTGTGTGTGTGTGTGTGTGTGTGTGTGTGTGTGTGTGTGTGTGTGAGAGAGTGTGTGTGTGTGTGTGTGTATATGTGTATGTGTGTGTGTGTGTGTGTGTGCATATGTGTGTGTGTGTGTGTGTGTGTGTGTGTGTGAGAGTTTGTGTGTGTGTGTGTGTGTGTGTGTGTGTGTGTGTGTGTGAGAGTTTGTGTGTGTGTGTGTGTGTGTGTGTGTGTGTGTGTGTGTGTGTGTGTGTGTGTGTGAGTGTGTGTGTGCGTGTGTGTGTGTGTGTGTGTGTGAGTGTGTGTGTGTGCTGTACTGCAGAGATATAATGGCCCTTTGTTGTGAGTGTCTCTGCAGCGTTCACCTTCTGATGGGAGCAGAGCAGAGTCGGCCCGTCATTAAGGATGCAGAGTGAGGAGTCAATTATTTTATGCAGGAACCTCCGCTCGTCTTTGGGAGATTAGAATGCATGTACATATATTACAGGGGCGCTATTAGGAGATCGGAGGGGCCGAGGTTTCGGTGGAGAGTGTAGGTGGTGTACAGTACGGCTGGTATGGAATTACTCGATCTGGCAGAACAAGGTCCTGCCCAGTGTTACATAAGGAATGAAACCAGGGGACTTGATGGTCTAATTAAACCCAAACAATTCCTATCGTGGATTTTGTAAGAACGTTCCTGTTCACTGTGACCTCAAAATCACGCCTTCGCTTACTGGCTTCAGTGAGACTGTTGTGTGTTATCCGTCGCTTACTGGCTTCAGTGAGACTGTTGTGTGTTATCCGTCGCTTACTGGCTTCAGTGAGACTGTTGTGTGTTATCCGTCGCTTACTGGCTTCAGTGAGACTGTTGTGTGTTATCCGTCGCTTACTGGCTTCAGTGAGACTGTTGTGTGTTATCCGTCGCTTACTGGCTTCAGTGAGACTGTTGTGTGTTATCCGTCGCTTACTGGCTTCAGTGAGACTGTTGTGTGTTATCCGTCGCTTACTGGCTTCAGTGAGACTGTTGTGTGTTATCCGTCGCTTACTGGCTTCAGTGAGACTGTTGTGTGTTATCCATCGCTTACTGGCTTCAGTGAAACTGTTGTGTGTTATCCGTCGCTTACTGGCTTCAGTGAGACTGTTGTGTGTTATCTGTCTAAGTGCATTTGCTTTTCCAAATACGGGTGTTGTGGTATAGCACAAAAACACTCTTGGGTTATTGATGAAAATTTCACAGTTTATATGTCACATTTAATTTTTTCTTTGTTCTGGTCACAAAACTATGTACAATTATATATTTCCAGCTTCACCAACTGAAAGAAGGGCATCGTAAATATGCATAATATGTGTGTAAAATGTAATTCATAAATATGTACTGTAACATATTAGACATATATTAGATTATTGTGAATATGTTTTAAATGGAGATATTTTAAATATTGGCATAATTGTGTGGGGATATGGCAAACCTTCCTTATACCTTTTTCAGCTGTAAACAAAGCGCCCACAAGACCCAGCAAACAGGAACGAGACAGCACCAGGGTGGCGGTTGGATGTGAATTATTGAATAACAGGCATATTGTGACCCTGACAATCCATAGTATCCATTTTGCACAAATTGCCTAATTTGCCTGTGTGATAGACTTCAAATGAACTGTCGGATATAATTAGGAGGTCGGGTGCAAGAGATCATGATGCGCCATGTGCGATCTATTCCTCACCCCCCCCCCCCCCCTTGCCCCCCCCCCGCCCCCCTTGCCCCCCCACCGCCCCAGAAAAGGAGCAGTTTGAGCCAGTCTCCCTCACTCCCCGTAGAGACTAGTCTGCGGGTATTTATAGACCAGCTGATATGTTTGCATTATGCAGTCCAGCCACAACCCCCCCGCCCTGCCCCCCCCCCCCCCCAGGAGAGGGAGAGTGACAGAGGTGGCAGTGTGTTATGTGAAGACAGGTCATCTCCTGAACTTTTCTGCCCTGCCTCTGAGATTGGTTTAACTGCAACGCATGTCAATCAAATCGAAATTCAGCCGTGACAAGAAATCAACAAGCGAGGGGGTTGAAGGGGGGACCTGCGTCCTGTCTGTCGTTAAATGGGTCTGTGCCAGGTCCTTAGTGCATTAGCCTTAGCGTTTAGGGACAGTACCAGAGTGGTCTCATTACAGGAATAAATGACACATGCAGATCATCTTTTTACTCAAACCTAACAGGCATGCATTTTGAGTACGTGTGCGTGTGCGTAAGGTTTTGCTTCTGGTAAACATAAACAACGGCCTTCACTCAATGTGAGTTACCTCACGCTGACTTAACTCACCTGGAGGATGTGAGCGAGTGTGTGAGTGTGTGAGTGTGTGAGTGTGTGAGTGAGTGACTGTGTGAGTGAGTGCGTGTGTGAGTGTGTGAGTGTGTGAGTGTGTGAGTGAGTGTGCGAGTGAGTGAGTGAGTGAGTGAGTGAGTGAGTGAGTGAGTGAGTGAGTGAGTGAGTGAGTGAGTGAGTGAGTGAGTGAGTGAGTGAGTGAGTGAGTGAGTGAGTGAGTGAGTGAGTGAGTGAGTGAGTGAGTGAGTGAGTGAGTGAGTGAGTGAGTGAGTGAGTGAGTGAGTGAGTGAGTGAGTGAGTGAGTGAGTGAGTGAGTGAGTGAGTGAGTGAGTGAGTGAGTGAGAACTCCACTTCATGATATTGGCTGCTTAACATAGCGTAAAACAACAAGTTCAGTGGAACTGGAGAAATGCGACCCTTCCCTAAATTTGCGAAGTGTAGTGTGCTTAAATGGAGCGTATTCCTTTGCGTGCACTCTCAAATTGGGAAAATGTGAAAACAGCTAAGTATTTTATTTTATTATGCCATATGTCATTTTTCCAACACTTCCAAATTCAAGGTGTTTTTATTTTATTAAAAGGAAAAGGAGTGTGTTTTGTGGTTTTAATACCTTGTCAATTGCAGTATTGGTGTTTTATCACCCCAGACTGTTTACACATTTTGTGCGCGTATGTGTGTGAATGGGTGCGCATGTGTGTATTTTGTGTGTGTGTGTGTGTCTGTGTGCTATTATCTTGTGCAATTATTTTCAAGCAAATATTATTTAAGAGTTTGCATTTTCTTTGATCCCCTTTGTGGTTGGAAAAAAAAAACTTGTGAAAACAAAAATGAACATTTCCTTTAAATATTTCTGTGGAAGTTGGGCCCAAACCGCGGAGTGGGGAGATTGGATTCTGCCGTTAGTCTGAACATTTCTCCGGCTGTAAACGGGCTCGCAGCTGAGCGGCGGGACTCCATATTAAATTATGGCGCTGCACCCCGGAGGAGCAAGGAGAGGTGTCTTCCTCGTAAATCCTTGGAAGAACACAAGTGCCATCAGACGCTAAAATCAATTGATAAAACAGGGAAAACATGAGAAGCGCGCGCTGCCTGCGACAGCCTTGGAGACGTCGCTCTATCCGATTAAAGCAGTGTAATATCTGCCAGGTTAAAAGCAGTAATAACATCAGGAGTAATAGTATCCTTTCAGAAGTGCTCAGGAAGAAAAAAAGAGAGAGAGAGGGAGAGAGAAGGAGACATTCAGAAGAAGGGAGGGCAGGGGGGGGGTATGGTGCGTGCGTGTGTGTGGGTGGGTGGGGGGGGGTGCGGGTGAGGAGGGGGCGGGGGGGGGGGAGACTGTGGTCGCTTTGAGCTTTTTTGGCCACCAGATGCCTGTCACTGATGGTGGAAAAAGGAAGGGGTGGAGTAGAGAAGGAGAGAGAGAGGAAAAGGAGGGAGGGGGGGGGGGGGGGCTGCTCAAATCATGTCACGTAGCGCTAATTCACTGCCCCTCATTAGAGCGAGGAAGGGACCGGTGGTGGCGGGGGGTGGGGGGGTGGGGGGTGGGGGGGGGCAGGGGGGGGGACATGACATGCGAGGGGGGGGGGGGGGGACTTCGGGGAATAGGAAATTGCTTTCTCAGGAAGCAGCGGCCAATTAAGGACTTGACCATATTGAATGTCAAGTGTTAATTTAGGTTTTTCTTCATTTTCCCAATAGTACTGCGGGGTCCTGTGATGAGCAAATACATGTCAAGTAAAAGCTGATTGCCTGGAGGACCCCTGGTGTTATATGTCACTGACAAGTGGCAAATGTGCCCCCCCCCCAGCCCCCCCCAGCCCCAGGTGGGAATAGGAGGGGGAGGGGGGATTAACTGTACTCCAGTGATAAGAATAGACAGTTTACATTGGGGACCAGAGTGGTATAATCGCACTGCCAGCGCTGCCCGTACCCGAATAGAACATCCCGGTTCCCTGCTGGGGACTGTCCCCTCGTCCGAAGACGAGACGCTTATTTTATTTGATTTATTTTAATATTTTTTCGGAGCCCCCAGCACAGGCGCGCGCGAGCTTCGCGGCTGTGTAGCGAAGGTTAGCGGCTGTGGGGTGAACGTTAGCGGCTGTGGAGCGAACGTTAGCGGCTGTGGAGCGAACGTTAGCGCTCGCGTTGAGCGTAGCCACCACCGCGTTGGGCTCGTATTGTTATATCACGACATGTACGTACGACATCGCACAACATTTTATCGCTATTGTGCGGTAGCGTAAACTTTGCTTAAGTGCAGAAATGCATTGTGGGTGTTTTCGTTGCCGTCGCTCTCTGTGATTTTTGCGCCCTCCCTGTCGGCAGCTAACGCGGCGCGATGAGCATTAACTCCTCCGAGCAGCTGCGCGAGGCAGAGCTGCTGGCGGCTGTGAACGCTGCTCGTTTTTAACGGTGTTAATGAGTTTATAAAGCGAGCGATTGTGCATTCCCCGTCACACTGGAGCGGCTCAAACATTCATTCAGAATAATGTGTTCCGTCAAAGGATTCTCCGTACCTAGCTTAGCCATTCACTGTGCTATGTTGGCTGTAGAGGTCTTCCTGGCCTTGTTTATAAGTGTGTTACTATAATGTAAGTGTGTGTGAATGAGAAAGTTAAATGCATCATCAACAATAGTACAGTTACCCTTTTTATATAAAATACATAAATAGAAAAACAAGAATAAAATGTATTTATTTATTTTGCAGTCTTTGAAATTTAATATTTCCAGCGATTGACTTCGTCTTCACTGCAAATTAACCTTGGCAGCTTCTGACAGGTTCCTGTAGACCATCACACAAACACTGAGAGCAAAATATTATTACATGATTCTTAATGTGATTTATTAATGTCAATACACAGCATTTCCACTCTCCTTTAAAAAAACTGTGAAAAGGAGAAACATTCCTAATGTCCGTTTCGCGCCGTTTGCCTGTAAAATAAAGTGGGACTGTCTGATTCCTCTCAGCAGTAAATTTAGAGGCTGATCCAGACGAGCCACTGAAGGCCATAGACTGCAGGTGAAATTTTAGAATGCTGCTCTTCTTCTTTTTTTTTTTTTTTTAAATGCTATGCTGGTAAAATTTCAAGTACTTACCTACGTGATCTAATAGCGGGGCACTTAGACATAATGGCTTATTGTCTTTCTTGGGCGCTGATGGCCGCGGGCCGGGGGGGGGGGGGGGGGGTGGGATTCCCAGCCTCGCCTGGGCCGCGAGCCGGAAGCCGTGTGAAAAGCCTCCATTAGAACTAATATTAGTGTGTCATTTACATTCCCAGAGCCGGGCCCCCGACCTGCTTACCCCCATCCCCTCCCCCCCCCCGCCCCCCCCCCCCCCCGGCCCCACGCTGTACAGGTTCAGTACCCGCTTTCGGAACCGAACAGGCGGTAACGCTCTGTAAGTTTTTCCGATCAAAGCCGCCGGCGATTCGATCGATCGCTGCCGGCGTGCCGTAGCGCCGATCGTGATGCATTACCGCGTACGGTTCGCTGTGGCGAGTCGCGGTGGTGCCACCTGACGTGGGTTCCTTGTGAAGCTCAGCTTTGGTCAGGTTTTAAGAAGTTATTTCCCCCAACCCCCTCACCACCCCCTCGCTTGCTCCCTCCTGGCTTCCCAGAATTTCTCAAAGCGGGGTGTAATGCATTTCACATAAAATATTTCCAGAAATCTATTCTTTATTGCTTTATTTTATCTTCTTTTTTTTTTTTTACTGCATCCAGAATCTCTTTTGAGTTGGAGACTGGACTTCTGCATGGCCTGCATCTGTAATAAAAATCAGTGTTTGCAAACTCTCCTCCCCCCCTGCCCCCCCGTCCCCCCCCCCGGCGTGCAGAGAGGTGAGAAGCGCCCCCCCCCCCCCCCCCCCCCCCGGGCGTACAGAGAGGTGAGAAGCGCCCCCCCCGCCCCCCCCCCCCGGCGTGCAGAGAGGTGAGAAGCACGTATAAATCCCGCTCTGACACAATGGAGCGGAAGCCTGCGACAGACGCGTTTCGCGGTGGACATGTCGTTCTGTCCCGCGCCGGACATTTCCCTTTCTGTGTGACGTCATCGCAGACCGCTGTGTCGCGCTGACTTCCTGTCTCACGCGGCCCCGGCGGCGAGAGGGCGTGCGGCTGCGGCCTGAGCCAGTCTGGAGCAGGACTGTGTCTTTATCGCGTGTGACAGTCAGTGACACAACGGCACACTAAAGCTGCTGAACTCTGCTGCTGATTCCATTTCCACCCCACTGACTGACTGATTAATAACTGTTAATTACATTAGTGCAATGCAGTGCACATTCATTACACACACACACACACACACACACACACACACACAGACACAGACACACACACACACACACACACACAGACACAGACACACACACACACACACACACACACACACACAGACACACACACAGACACACACACGCGCACACACACACAGACACACACACTCATATTCCTATATTTCCTATGTTCCGTATTTTTTTCCAAAACTAATTTTATGGGCAGAAAGTTTGTGAAAGTAAAGCCCCAGGAGGGGAATGCTGTGGAGCCCCCGTTTGGGTTAGCGGCTAGCGGCTAGCGGCTGCGCAGAGCGGCGGGATGGCGGTGAGTGACAGCGAGCGCCCGTCCAGGCTGCGTGTCACCGGTTGCCCCCGGAGACGGCGGGTCCCTGGCGGAGCGGCGTTTCCTTCGCCCCACCCACCCCCCCCCCCCCGCGCTCCGGAATCGAGCGCGGTTCTGAAAGTGAATGGTGGCGGTCGGCCGGGTCCAGCGGCTTCCTGACGGGCCAGTGACTGATGGGACCGTTTGCAATCAAGTCTGAGGCTGACCACCGAGTCCTCTGAGCGGGGGGGGGGGGGGGAGCAGTGGACAGCGCTGGGGGGGGGGGGGGGGGGGCGCGGTGGCCAGCCCCTGAGTGGGGGGGGGCGGGTGTGAGGGAGGGGGGCAGCAGCAGTGGCCTGCCCAGGGCAGACCGGGAGAGCTCGCTCTCCACAGCAGCTCTGTTCCCCAGCCTCGCCCCCTCTTCTTTTTGTGATGAATTTAAGAAGTCAAATGGCTGACACAGATGGATAATGGGACCGTGCAGGGTGAAGAGTTATAAATTAACACATTATTCCCTCCTAATGTGAAAGACTTCACTGACCCCCCCTCTCTCAAACCCCCTCCCCCCCATCCCACTCTAAACTCCCCTACCCTCCCCAGCTCCGTCCCCTGATGTCTGGCCAGATCAGGGCTCTTGCATTGTACTCCTCAAGTGGCATTGATTTGTTAAAGTGCTGAATTAGCAGAGTGGGCCAGCTGCCTCCATCTCTAGCTGTTGTGCTGCCGTGGACTCATTTTCTCTCTAACAACCCCCCCCCCCCAGCCGCCCACCCCCTTCCTCCCGGTCCCTTGCCCCCCCACCCCCCTCCTCCTCCCTCCCCAGCTTCTTCCCTTGCTCTTTTCCACACCCTCTCTCTCTGCTGTTCCAGCTCGCTGTGTCCAGGCTGCAAGGCCACACACAGTGCCATAGACATAGTCTGCCCAGATTCACAACCCCACCCAAACCCCCACACTCTAGCCCCCCCCCCACACCATACCCCCCCACCCCCCCACCTCACAAGCCCCCTTCACCCAAACCCCCCTCTTACACTCACCCCCCTCCCACCGCCCCTCCCACTCCCACACTCCTCTCTGTCCCCGGTTGCACTGATCAGACTCAGGCGCAGGGGAATAGTTCCGCTCTCCATTACTTTCTCGCAGGAAGTGACACGTGTTCTTGTCTGGAGCGTCGCTCTCTTAAAACTCTTAAAATCTCTCTCCGGTTTACTGTGGGAGTCTGCAGTGGTGGTGCACTGTTAGGAACAGGGAGCGGGTGGGGTGGGGTGGGGTGAGGTGGAGGGGGGGTGGGGGGTGGGGGTATGTTTCCTACTGTGCCAGTGCACCGGATGTGGCAGGAGAAAAGTGAGAACGGGTTTGTTCGAGGTGCGAGCGTAGGGAAGTCAGAGTGTGCCGCTGCGGTGGCATCAGGCGCTGGTGTTCCCGGGCACTGGGGTTCTGCGGGCGCTGGGGTTCCCGGGCACTGGCCCGGCCTGCGGTCCGATCTGCGTCCCGTTGCAAGGCCATTGCAAAAAAACTTGACTAAAGTCTGTTTTATTTTCAATACACTCCTGTCACTAATAACCCCGTCTCCATGTGGGAGTCCGCTTTTCGTGTGCAGAGGGCGGGGGGCGGGGGGGCGGGTGGGGGGCGGGGGGCATGGGGGGAGGAGCTGGAACCGCTCCTTGGTGCTGAGAGAGAACACACCCGCGGGGGTGGGGGGGGCGGGTGGAGAGCTCCACACATGCTGAGCATGCCCGATGTGGGGCGTCCCAGGCAGGGGGGCAGTGGGGGGGGGGGGGGGGGTAGAGCTCCACCCGGTGTTGAGCATCTCGGGCACTGAGGACATGGAGGAATGTAAATTTAGCAGCTGCCCTGCCATTCGCCTTATAGACCTGCGTCCATTCTGGCTCTGAAATAGAGCAGCTTTCTTCTTCTTCTTCTTCTTCTCACTCTCACTCTCTCTCTCTCTCTCCCTGTCTCTCTCTCTTTCCTGTTTTTTGTTTGTTTTCTGAGCGCCAGACAAAGTGTTTCTTGGGCAGTTCTATGGGTGATCTGTTTTGTTTTTTTTCCTTTTCTGTTTTTTTTTGTGTGCCAACTTGCCCTGTCCTTGTGCCACACTCAGTGATGAATGGTGCTGGGCGTGATTCATCTTTGTGTGAAAGTGCTTCTGCTTCTCTATTTGTAGCTTACGTTCATTTTAGTGACAAGATAAGTCACAAGACTCAGTAGACAAAGTTCTATCATTTAATATTATATAATAAAAATTATTGTTATTATTTTATATTTTACATTTGCATGAGATCACATCAGCTGACTCTGGTAGTCAATGAAAACTAAGGAAACATTGATTTATGGTAACAAATCTTGAGGTTGACAAATTATATATTAATACTGCCACTGTTGTTGGTTTTACATTAAACATTTTTAAAAAAATGTGGATCACTAAACAGCAAGCATAAGTGGATGGATTTGGACCACAATCCCAAGGATGAAGTATAGGTTATTCTATAGCATTTTGTATTGGTTGTGCTGATATTAAAGCCCAGTTAAACTAGCTCTTGATCTTAGTATGTTAGAGGCAGCAAAGGTGCCATCTAAGGCTTGGAAGGAATGGCATATATACTGTGAAAATAAATTCCATTGGTTTAATTTCTAAGTGCCTATTGACTTTTTCCACATAAAATTTAAAACTAATTTCAAGCTCCAATTATGTTAAATGATGAAAGGAAAGTTTAAGATTTTTTTCCCCCAGAAACTTTTAAACACCGGTTCCTTTTTAAGACCACCTAAACAGTTTCCAAGACTCAAATGAGAACAGAAAAATGAAAATAAAAATGCACACAGATTTTGCCCACACGCTTCTGTGATTTTGGAATTATTAAACATAACTTAATTGAACTGGAAATAATGTAACCGACAAAAATTTTTTAACTGGAAACATTTACTGATGCAATTAATCATAATAGAGAATTAGAACAATGCCACAATTGACTGAAAAACGTGATAATTATTTTCAATGATTTATTTTTCTATTGATCAATCGCTAAGGTATGCAGTGTATTTGTTAGCAGTTTCTGAACCAATGATTGCCAAAAGAGAAGACAAATACACAAATGGAAACTTGCCTTCTCTGTGGCAGTGTTATGCAATTACTGCAGCCAAAATACTCTCACTTTCTCACAACATCCTCCGCCATAATACTATAAACACAGGGAATACAGAGCATGTGCCGTTTTCAAAACTGTGGTCAAGGCCAGCCTGTTCAGCTAAGATATTTGTGCTAGTGTGTGATTGTATGTTTGGATTGTGTGAGTGTGTGCAAGTGTGACTGTGTGTGAGTGTGTGCATCCATGTGTGAGTGTGTGTGTGTGTGTGTGTGAGAGTGTGCGTGAGTGTGTGTGTGTGTGAGTGAGAGTTTGTATGTGTGTGTACTGTATGTCTTAGTGTGTGTGTGAGTGTGTGTGTGTGAGTGTAACTGTGTGTGTGTGAGTGTGCGAGTGTGTGTGTGTGTGTACTGTATGTCTTAGTGTGTGTGTGTGTGTGTGTGAGTGAGAGTGTGTGTGTGTGTGTACTGTATGTCTTAGTGTGTGTGTGAGTGTATGAATGATTGTGTGTGTGTGCGAGTGTGTGTGTGAGTGTAACTGTGTGTGTGTGTGTCTGTGCATGGGCTGGGTGGGGCAGGCTGTACAGGAGCTGGTCAGAGGTTTGTCCCTCCTCTCTGGCTCCAGTCCGACAAACAACTCCCATCTGGTGACCAACTCCTGACCCCGGCAGTCTGGAGGGAGTGGGACAGCAGTGCAGTGATGACTGATCTCACAGCCCCGTCCCCCCCCCCCGCCCCCCCCCTCTCCACAGCTCCAGAGCTCCAGAGCCATTTCTCTATTCCCTCCCCTGAGGACCACACACCCCTGGCGCCCTCAGAACCCAGGGCCACGCCCGGCCCGGGTCCCCCTACTGTACGTGTGGCCCTCGGGGCTCTGAGTAGAGGGGTGGAGGTGTACCCCCCCAAAAATGCTCAAAGCTGCTGAATCACAAGGTCAGGTTTCTGAATAGAAAAAAAAAACACCTTTCAGGGAAAATAGCCTAAAAAGGTATGTCAAAAAAACTTAATAAGCTTACCAAAGAGTGGGAGAAATTTCTAGTTGATTTCTCAACCCAACTTAGTCACCAGTGTATTTCATTTTTCCCTGGGTACTTGTTTACATGTTTTTGCAACTTTCAGTGTAATATGATTGTAAAATGCATTGAATTTATTTACACAAAGAGTAGTTATAGAGTGGTCGTGATAAGGGATGAATGCTGGATGTGTTCTGTGTGTGTGTTTGTGGGGAAGTGTGGTGACACTGTGGTCTGCTTTCACTGCTGGGGGGGAAGTGGCACATGCATCACATGACTGTGACATTGCTGGGGTTGGGCCGGGGGTCACTGTGTGGCAGCCGTCGTAGGGCGCGTCCCTCCCTGCGTGTGTGTGTCTGTGTGTCTGTCTGCATACGAGTGTGTGTGTGTATCTGTCTGCATACAAGTGTCTGTGTGTGTGTGTGTGTAGCAGCAGTACAGAAGTGGCGCTATCACAGGCTCGTTCTGTGTGTGTGTCTGTGTGTGTGTGTGTGTGTCTGTGTCTGTGTGTGTGTGTGTGTGTGTGTGTGTGTAGCAGCAGTACAGAAGTGGTGCTAGCACAGGCTCGTTGTGTGTGTGTGTGTGTGTGTGTGTGTGTGTATCTGTCTGCATACAAGTGTCTGTGTGTGTATGTGTGTGTGTGTGTAGCAGCAGTACAGAAGTGGCGCTATCACAGGCTCGTTCTGTGTGTGTGTCTGTGTGTGTGTGTGTGTGTAGCAGAAGTGGGGCTAGCACAGGCTCGTTGTGTGTGGCTCTGCTCGGTTCTCTCCGTCTCTCTCTCTCCCTCTCCGGGGCGGCCAAGCGCAGCCAGAAAAGCAGCTCCTTGGCAGCCCTAATGGCAGTATGATGTAGTCTGTTGTGACTGGTGCATTCCTTTCAGGTTAAACCAGGGAAATTGCATTGTGTTCAGATTCCGAGTCGCATGAATGTTTTATTGCCACAAGTGCGCCGGGTCCTTCTGAGGTCCCGACTCGACGAGGAGGGGGGGGAGGGTGCCGAGTGTTTAATAGAGAGAGGGAGAGAGGCGGAGAGAGAGAGGGAGAGAAGTGTCACTGGAAGACTGTTAAAGAGGGAGAGAGAGAGAGCGAGAGGGAGAGAGAGGGAGGGGGGTGAGGAAGCCAGGCCTGAAGCTTATCTGCTGTGACAGTCACTTAGAGGGACTTTAGTTTTGCCTCCGAATCGCGGCTTGGTGGGAAAGAGGAGCGCGGAGGAGGTTCACTGAAGAGGCTCGTCACGCCGGGCCGGGGAGGAATGAGGAGGCGCACGCAAGAGGAGGCGTGAGATAGAGGAGAGAGAGAGAGAGAGGGGGAGATAAAAAAAAGAGGAGTGAGAGAGAGAGAGAGAGAGAAAAAGAGGAGAGAGTGAGAGAGAGAGAGTGAGAGAGAGAGAGAGATTGAGGGAGAGAGTGAGAGAGAGAGAAAGAAGAGAGAGAGAGAGAGAGAAAGAGGAGAGAGTGAGAGAGAGAGAGAGTAGTGGGAGGAGGAGGAGGGGAGGAGGGGAGGAGGGTGGAGGAATGTGTCTGTCTCCAGCCCCCCAGCGCCGCCCAGTTGAGCCCCAAACCCGTTTCGGCGGCCCGGCCCTCCTGTGAGCGGGACGGCGGTGTTTCCGCCGCGAGGGATCTGGCCTCAGTGCGCCTGCGCCGGGGGACCGCGCCTCATGGTACCGTATGTTACCGCTCGTCCTCCCGGGGCGGGGGCGGGGGGGGCGGGGGGGGGGGGGGGGGGGGGGGGGCGGGGGAATGGAGCCAAGAACCTGAAACCTGAGTCGGAGGGGCGATGTGTTTGAGTTTGTTCCTTTTCACTTGTTTTTTATTTATTTATATTTTTTACGGCTGTTGTTTTGCAGTGTTTAGGCAGGCATTGCTCATAGCACCACTGATGAAATGTGAGAGCCAATCAGAGCGTTTGATGTAGAAGTACGGATCGCGCCCTGCGATTCTGATTGGGTGACACGCATGTGTGGGGGGGGAGTGGTTTGAGTGCTCCTCTCTCAGTCTGCGGGACAAGCTTCTCCACAGTTAGTTTTTTTTGTCTCAGTGACCTGTCCCGTACTTCATAGGAACGGACCACGTTGTGAATACCTTTAGTGCTGTGCGTCTGAGCTTGTGCCCGGGGTGGGGTCGGGTTGGGGTGGGGTGGGGTGGGAGGGGAGGGGAGGGGGTTGCTTTCGTTGAGTTTTAATTCGGGGGAAATAATATCCAGCGTTGTGTGGCAGCTGACTTCCGTCACACTCGGCTTTCCCGACACGGACGCTGCGAGCGATCCAGGAGAAGTGCGCCTGCATTCCTTCCCCTGATGGACGCCGACTCCACAGACCTGGGGGGGGGGGGGAGGGGGCTGCGGGATTCTCTGAAGCTTTAACGGGGGAGGGGGGCAGCGGTGTCCTGTGGGCCAATTAGGCGTCAGTAATGAAGCTAGCGATTCTACGAGGGGCCTCGATGCGCACAAGATGGTTCTGGCAAGGTGGTGCCCAAATTTGACCCGCGGAGCCCCAACAGCAGTGAGGCCTTGTGGGCCACGGTGTTTGTTCGGGAGGGGGGGTCCGGGCGGAAGGAGAAAGGGTTAGTCAGCCAGGGGAACCGAAAAGAGGCAGAAGTAGGCCCTGGAAGCCGCGCTCTATGCACTACACTGCCTGTGTTGGTTTTAATATCACACCAAAAAAATGGGGGAAAAAAGAGAGAAGGATGGTAACAGTGGGAATGTTTGTGCATATATTACAGACCATCAGCGCTGGAGAGCCCACAGTAATCCCGCTTGAGTACACATTCAGTTTTTATGTTCATTTAACATCTCATTTGCATGTGTTTAATGGGGGCCGCGTCCCCCCCCCTCTCCTGCTGGTCCCTCCCCAGCGGTGGGTGTTTTGATCGAGGCCCGTCTGCTCTCAACCCCTGACAAACACTCCCTCCCCCCACCCCCCCACCTCCCCCCCTCCGTTACCTCACTTATAATTCTGGAACTGCTGCAGCCTCATGCTACCAAACACCCTGGCCGATAGGCCTCCCGTGTGTGTGTGCGCGTGTGTGTATGAGTGTGTGTGTGTGTGTGTGTGTGTGTGTGTATGAGCATGAGCATGTGTGTGTGTGTGTGTGAATGTGAGAGGGTGGGCTCTTCTTCATATTAAAACCAGAACAATCGCTCCTGATTTTGTTGCTCGCAGTTGACAGGGAAGTTGCGCACATTTGCGCAGCCAAGCACAAGGCCGCTGAGGGTTGGTGATGTGTTGCTTGTGCTTGTTCCTCATTGTTTCTCCAATGGAATAAAAGCACCCTACACCTGGAAAATAGGAACAACAAAGAAAATCAACAGATTTTACTTTACCGATGTGATTTAGAAAATCAGATTTATTGGTTTTTCAAAAGTTAGTTTTGTTTTTTTTTTCTTTTCGGGGGGGTGGCAGGCGAGGGCTGGTGGGACCGAGCAGGGGGTCCAGGAGAGGCGATGATGAATGTTTTCCTCACCAAAGCGGGACACCTTCCCCTTGCTTTTGTTGTTCTCAGAGAACGAGCCTCTTTAAATGACCCTCTCTGCCCTTGAAACTCGCGAAGGTGACGTGCCCTTGTGCAGGCCAGCCAATCAGAGCGGGAGGTCCAGCCTTGCGCGGGCCAGCCAATCAGAGCAGGAGGTCCAGCCTTGCGTGGGCCAGCCAATCAGAGCAGGAGGTCCAGGTGTTATTTGTTTGAGGAAGTGTCTGTGATCCCAGCTCTGGAAGCCCTGAATGACCCTTACACACGTCGGCCATTTGCATAATGTGCAGGCGGGGCCCTCTGGGGGGGGGGGTTGTATATTTGCACTTTCTTCAGGACCCCCACCTCCAGGAGAATATTTTACTCCGCTGGTCCGCACTTGACTCTGGGTCTGAGTGGGCCTCTCTCTCTCTCTCCCCCTCTCTCTTTCTCCCACTCTCACTCTCTCCCTCTCTTTCTCCCTGCCTCTCTCTCTCTCTCTCCCACTCTCACTCTCTCCCTCTCTTTCTCCCTGCCTCTCTCTCCCTCTCTTTCTCCCTGCCTCTCTCTCCCTCTCTCCCACTCTCACTCTCTCCCTCTCTTTCTCCCTGCCTCTCTCTCCCTCTCTCTTTCTCCCACTCTCACTCTCTCCCTCTCTCTCTCTCTCTCTCCCCCTCTCTCTTTCTCCCACTCTCACTCTCTCCCTCTCTCTCTCCCCCTCTCTCCCTCTCTTTCTCTCTCTCTCTCCTCTCTCTCCCTCTCTTTCCCTCTTTTTTTTAAACATGGGACTCAGAGTCCTGCAGGCGCTGACAATCCCCTCACTGTCAGGAAGCTGGCCTCCTCCCAAAACGCAGCGCTCTGCGCCCCCGATAGCGCCCCCGATAGCGCCGGGGCGCTCGAACGCCTGCGACGATGACAGGGGGTCGAGAGGGGTCGTTAACTCTGCTCACAATCGGCAGCAAACTCAATCTGGATTTATGCGGGACCCAAAGCCCTTCATAAATAGCCTCTTCAAACAGGAGAGGGGGTCAGGGGGGGCCCCTCCCAGCAGCTTAGGCCCAGCGTGTGATTTTAAGTGCCCGAAATCTTCCATACACACACACGCGCGTGCACGCACATACACACACACACACGCGCACACACACTGTGGTACGACCAGAAATGTGTCAACCGCGTAGATCGTTTCTCACATTAATTTTTTCCCCCCCTCCAGAAAACCGCAGGCCGTGAGCGGATATTAATCAAAACGCACTGGCATGGCGTGGATGTTATTTGCTGCGTGTGACATGTGCGTGCGCTCCATTCCACATTCCACATGCGAGACTTTATTTTCTTTTCAAACCCACTTTTTAATTTTGACAATCTGGGAACATGATTAAAAACAGTGTGTTCATTATTATACTGAGTTCAAAGGTAATTTAGAATTCTGATTGAACGGGCCTTTGCGATTCAGCCCGAGCGTGTTTTACATGTTTGTGCGATAATTGCCCGACTCTCGCCGATGATCTGAGATTTGTAATACTACACCAGCTTTCACAAGAACTCAATTAAATGCTTCAGCCTCGGCTTGAGCTAGACATCACAGAACTGTCTGCTCCGTTTCATTTGACACAAAAGAGGGTTTTGTGTTTTAAGGAATGTCATGTATATTCTGGCGCGTTTTTGTAAATTAAAGAATATGACAGGAACATCAGTGTAGCTTTCATTGAACTCGCACTTGCGGGGATGAGAGTTCGCTGTTCGCTGAAGTATCTTTAGCTGTCTTCTCAGCATCTTTGTACCAGAATGCACCACTACAGGGCTCAGACGAGACACTGGGAAATGCGCAAACTGAATTTCCAAGAACAGAAGGATTTCTCAGACTAGACTCTATTCACTGAACATTGGTCCTTTTTATCTCTTCACAGACGTTAAGTTCAGCAATGGAAAAATATATATTTGCTTGTAAAAAAAAAAAGGTAGCATGCTTTTAAAAAATTATTATTTTGTAAAAACAATTTTCTAGGATTTCTTTTTCCTTGATTGGAAGTGTATCCTGTGCTAACCAAGTCTTTATAGTGCCATTACCCATCTTCCACGACCCGCGCACAGTGGCAGTCGAAATACTTACACGAGTCGCTTAATAATTCATTAGATTTTTTTTCCCTCCTTGTTGACTCTCCCCCCATCCATTCACTTTCAAGCAGCGTAATTTGTTTGCTTTGAGGAGCTAAATCGTGTTTGTGAATGCTAATCAGCCGGCCCGGATTATCCCCGACCCACAGCCGCGCTCCTCACTTTTTTACATTTCATTAACATCAGTGTTATGGACGTGGAGATGTTTTCTGTGTGCCTCTTCCTATGGCGAAGAGCGTATCACCAGGCTAATTGAATTAATTAAGATGCTTGTAATGATGCCTTGCCATCTATATTTAATGGGGGATGCATATCAAAGAGTTGTAAAAAAAAAAAAAAAAAAAAAAAAAGAGAAGAAGAAAAAGTGGTTCTTGATTCTGCCGTGAGGAAGAAGGGAGGGAGAGAGAGAGAGAGAGCTGTGCTTGGCTGACTCGCTGTCATCCTCAGCAGAGGAAGATTCAGTGTGTCAGGTCCGGAGTTTGAGCTGGAAACGCTGCTCGATGATAAATAAAATTACAGCTTCTGCCATTTTAAGTGAGGGTGAAATTGCGAGATATTGACACCAGTGAATTTCTTTTTTTATGGAGCTCAATGTTTTTTTTTGTTTTTTTTTGTTGTTTTTTTTTTGGAAAATATTTAAAATATTTGAGCATATTTTCAACATGAAATTATTGTGGGATTTCAGAAAAAAGTGTATTTCGTTTTAGTTGACATTACTCTTGTCTATGACTGCAAATAGTTGAACTATAGGTACCTGCCTGTGGTATTGGTAAAGTACTGTGTCAATGGCTACTGTGCTAGAACTCTCGAAGCACAGTCTTAGGAAAAAGATAATCTCAATCCATCTGAAGCCTACTTATGGCTGGTTACTTCTTAAAATCGGTAATGCAAAACCTCTTATGCATTTGAAAGATCCCTCATCTTTAATATATGGATTCCCTGTAGCTTCGGCTTGGTTTCGACTCTTCTTTGTACTTGTAAAAGGAGTATTAATATTTCAGTGCAGACTCACACGGTAGAGAGGTACTTAGCAGATCCGTCTTGGAAACACAGACATAGAAATGGAGTCGCAGCTCATGAAGGAGGTGTCAGTAAAATACTGAGCTCCTGACTCAGTGTGTGTGTGTGTGCGTGTGTGTGTGTGTGTGTGTGTGTGTGTGTGTGATCTGAGGCTCACCCTTCAATCTGCCTGAGAAACTGCCTTCATTGTGAGGACCTCTGGCCTGATAATGTCTCTCCCTACATACTAAGGACACATGGGCTGATGTGTGTGCGATTTACAGAACGCTTACAAAAATATTGTAATATCCTCCATAATGTCTTTTTATGTGTTTCTGGGGCCAGGTGTATATATGTGTATGTCCTATGAAACTTGTAGCTTGTGCAGATTGAGTAGATTAAATGCATACACTCTTGTCGTGTGATTGTCCTGTACACAGCAACCTCTCCCTGCATAGTTGTAGGCTGTGTATCTGACTCCAGACTCGCTGTGTTCTCGCTCTTCCTGCCTGGTTTCTAGGCTGTGTATCTGACTCCAGACTCGCTGTGTTCTCGCTGTCGTGTTGTAGCTTGTGTGCTGCTCTCTGTGCAGGTCTGCCTGTGGCCGAGGCTTCTGTGACTCTGTCCTGCATGGACCTGTGACTGTCTGGCCCGTTCCAGGCGGTACAGGTCCGGACGCGTGCTTGTGCAAAGGCTCTGTCCCAGCTCAGCACTGCTTCCAGCCTCCTAGCGTCCTTTAGACCTGCTTATATTACCTCCGTACACAATGCCAGACACACTTGGCTTCTGGGGATAAATTTTCATAAAATATAAATGAGATGTTTCCTGTAATTAAAGGAAGAATTGTCTCTGTTCCTCTGCCCTGCTGTAATTTACCGTGATCAGACGTGCAGATCTAACCGCCTGATTCACGTCAGCAGGGGTGTTGGAGCACTAAGAGCTCTTACACACACACACACATACGCGCACGCACGCACACACACACACACACGCACGCACGCACGCACGCATACCCACGTACACACAAATACACACACGCACGGACGCACGCACGCACGCATACCCACGTACACACAAATACACACACGCACGGACGCACGCATACACACACGCACACACACACAAATACACACGCACACACACCCACATACACACACACGCACACACACACACACGCACGCACGCACACATACCCACGTACACACAAATACACACGCACACACACACACACACCCATGTACACACAAATACACACACACACACCCACGTACACACAAATACACACACACACAAATACGCACACACACACACACCCACATACACACATGCACACACACACACACCCACATACACGCAAATAGACACAAATACACGCACGCACACACACCCACGTACACACAAATACACACACACACGCACACATCACACACGTACACACACACACGTACACACGTAAACACACACACACACCCACGTACACACGCACACACACACACACACCCACGTACACACAAATACACACATACACACACAAAAGAACATACAGACTCACACACACACACACAATCAGACATACAGTATTTCACACACACAAACATGCAAATGATCAGAAGCATAGATACACACACACCTACACAAACACAAATATACCAGTACACATACACAAACCGCACAAGCATGCGCACACACCTCAGTCCTTACCATCACTTCATGACTCGCTCTCTAGATTTTCATAGTCAAATATTGATCTAAGTTCTACATCTCTCCTTCCCCATAATTCTATCCATCTGTCTTTCTCCCAAGCTAGTGTGTGCATGTGTGTTTGTGTGTGTATGTGTGTGTGTGCGTGTATGTGTGTGTGTGTGTGTGTGTGTGTGCGTGTATGTGTGTGCGCGTGTATGTGTGTGTGTGTGTGTGTGTGTGTGTGTGTGTATGTATGTGTATGTTTGTGTGTGTCTGTGTATGTGTGTTTACGTGTGTTTGTTTGTGCATATGTGATTGTGTGTTTGTAGGTGTGTGTGTGTGTGTGTTTGTAGGTGTGTGTGTGTGTGTGTGTGTGTGTGTTTGTAGGTGTGTGTGTGTGTGTGTGTGTGTAGGTGTGTGTGTGTGTGTGTGTAGGTGTGTGTGTGTGTGTGTGTGTGTGTGTTTGTAGGTGTGTGTGTGTGTGTGTGTGTGTTTGTAGGTGTGTATGTGTGTATGTGTGTGTGTTTGTGTGTTTGCGTGATTGTGTGTGTGTGAGTGAGTGTGTGTGTAATGTAATGTAATGTAATGACAGTCTTCCCCATGATGAACAGGGCAGTAAAGTGCCCCAGTAGCTGTTGTGATGTGAAATGACCCCTCTGATTGCTCATCCTGCTGACAGTGGTGGTGGCAGCAGACGCTTATTGCTGTTAATGAGGTGTGGGATTCGTTAAGCGTCTGTTCTGCATAATGAAGCGGTTACCTGGCGACTCCGCCTGCTCATTATCCGCGCAGGCAGCGGCACGCTCACGGTTAGCGCCGCGCGTTTAATATCCGCACGCCGCGACCTCGACAAACCCCAGCGCCCGCGCCGCGTACACACACACACACACACACACGCGCGCGCGACGGGCCTGCGTGTGCGTTTTAAACAAAGGAGAGAAAAATGTCTCCGCCCCCTGCGGTGATGCCCAGCGACGCCATCGCTAGTCTGAGCGTCAGAGGAAGTGGCGTTGGGCGGAGACGCGAGCGAATCAGAGAAAGGCCGCTGGGCGCGCTGGCGGGTGGCTCAGTAGCGCGCCCCGCTCTGTCCTCGCAGGCTGTAGCCGCTGCGTGTGCCCTGGCGTGCGGGAACAGGCCGAGCCGCCGGCGGGAACAGCGGCTCCAGCGCGGTACATGTGTGACACACGTTTACTTGAGCCTTTTCATCTGCCTCTACAGCGGCGACGTTTCCTGCCATTTTCTCTCCAGTTGTTGATAAACGAAGAACAGATGTGTGCTGCGCGGAGGACTCCTTTACTGAGCCGTCTTCCAGGGACTACAGAGAGCCCCCACACCCCCCCCCCCGTCTCTCCCTCTTTCTCTCAGTCACTCTCTCTCTCTCTCTTCCTTCTTCCCTCCCTCGTTCTCCTGCCATATTCGCTGGTGAATTCTCACTTCTCCGTCTTTGCCGCCCCAAAATCTCCATTCGTGTCTTCCTATTGGACGATGAGGTCAAGGGTCTGTCGAGCCATTTGGCGTGGGCTGCCGTGCAGTTTTTTGGAGTGTTGCTTGACTCTTGGCACTCCCAGCGCAATTGTGTTTATCTCAGCTTGAAATAATGGGGGGAGTTTTGTGAAAGTAGTCGAGGAGGCAGCACCTCTCTCTCTCTCTCTCTGTCAGGGCCAGACCTCCAAGTGTTTGAAAATGGAGTTCTGCTGTTGGTCACATGATCATCTGCAGCTTACTGACAGCGCAGCGGACTGCTTTGTTCAGCCTTTGACCCACAATGCCTCTTTGTTTTCCGCTGATTTCGTTTGATTTATTTATTTTCATAGCGGAGACGCATCTTTTTACTGATTCCGTGGCGGTTTATCAGTTTCTCCGTTCGATAAATCAATGCGACATGAATAAAGATTTATTTAGGGAAATAAAGGGATTGAAAGATTGGAGAAGAGGTCTCTGGGAAGAGTCAATATTTTCATATGTAAGCCAATAAATTTAATGACCCCGTGTTTTCAATTACAAAGCTTGTTTTTAAACCATCATCCTTCACAGTTTGAGGGAGAGCATGTGACCTGCCTGATCAATGGCTTTCTGGACATCGCCAATTTGTATTCCTCTCTTGCAGGGTTTTAATAATCCTCTCTCCTCGCCTTTTAATGTATGTCAGGGGCATGTCATATATATGTAAAAATATATAGGATATCTCTTAAAATGCTTTTTACCACCATCTTGGGATCCTGGACCTCTGTCTCCGCTTTACCAGATCCAGACGATTCTCAGATCGACGGAAAAAGCGGACAGATCCTCTTAAAGATTGTGTCCCTGCTCACGCCTCTTAAATTAAAATGTGCTTAGGGACTCGGCTGAGCTCACTGAGACGCTCATTAGCAGAATTAAAGAAAAGTAGGGACCCTGACTAGAGAATACAATTGAAAAATAACAGAAAACTGGCGGGAAAGTGTACGTTTCAAACGGCAGGGTGAGACGCCATTTTGGCCTGTGCTGAAGGAGCGGAGATTATCAGCAAAGCGCTGTGCACAGATTTATATTTCTAATATCAGTTATTTATGAAATTATATTTAAACTGCTGCAGCGTCCAACTATGATAACTATGAAAACACAATACCATGTGCCAAACAAGGAACTTCTCTCTGAAATCTGGAAAGTAAAGAAATGATTCTAAACACTGTAAAATACCCCGTGCTAATTCAGCTCGTACAGAGTACATATCAGTCTAATAGGTACCGTATGTACTCTGTGAGAGTTGATTTAACACTGAACGTTTTACAGTGCGCCTTGGGCTGTGGGCATTAACGCAGTGCTGGCAGGAGTGTGCTGAGCTGCGTGTGCTTGTGTTGGACTGATTACCATGGTAACCCAAATGCCATCGTGACTCAGGCCCGCAGGTGTTGAGTTGTGGAGAAACCGCCAGTGGGCGGGGCTAAGGAGGCCGGCAGTGCAGACAGGGCTCCACCCCCCCGAACACGCCCTGCAGCATCCTCAGACAGACGCTGGAGTTGTCAGGGCGAGGTGGAGGAGCGGAGGAGTTGTCTGGTGTTGTCATGGTGAGGTGGAGGAGGATTGGAGGAGGTGTCTGGCGTTGTCAGGGCGAGGTGGAGGAGGATTGGAGGAGGTGTCTGGCGTTGTCAGGGCGAGGTGGAGGAGGATTGGAGGAGGTGTCTGGCGTTGTCAGGGCGAGGTGGAGGAGGATTGGAGGAGGTGTCTGACATTGTCAGGGCGAGGTGTAGGAGCGGAGGAGGTGTCTGCCGTTGTTAAGGTGAGATGGAGGAGCGGAGGAGGTGTCCGCCACACCTGCTTTCCCATCGTTGTGTTGGGGGGGGGTGTCCTCCACCTCTGCCTCCCCATCGTTGCGTTGGGAGGGGAGGGGGGGGGGGGGATGTCCTTCAGAGGACGGCTTGTCACCGCCCGTCAGGCAGGAGAGGGGCCGGCGGTCCCGGAACATCTGCCGGCGCATCACCGGGAGGCGGAGGGCCTGTCATTAACCGCGGTGAGAACGCTTAAACCATCAGGAAGAAATGAGGCCTTTCAGCGGAGCGCAGATTCCATTTACCGCACGGGGGGGGGGGGGGGGGGGCGCGTGTGTCCGGGTGCACGCGTGGGGGAGACGTGGGCACGGGGGGGGGGGGGGGGGATGTGGGCACAGGGGGCTGATGTGGGGGGGACGCGGGGGGCTGATGTGGGGGGGCACAGGGGGCTGATGTGGGGGGGGGCACAGGGGGCTGATGTGGGGGGGGCACAGGGGGCTGATGTGGGGGGGCACAGGGGGCTGATGTGGGGGGGGGCACAGGGGGCTGATGTGGGGGGGGCACAGGGGGCTGATGTGGGGGGGGGCACAGGGGGCTGATGTGGGGGGGGGCACAGGGGGCTGATGTGGGGGGGGCACAGGGGGCTGATGTGGGGGGGGGCACAGAGGGCTGATGTGGGGGGAACGCGGGGGGCTGATATGGGGGCAGGGGTGGGGGAGGGAGTGGTTTGTGGGTTGGGGGGTTTAAGTCATACAGTTGACAGAAATCAGGGAAGACCAAACCAGACACTTCAGAAGTAACAGAGATATGAGACACTCACAGTTAGGAAGCATTACAGTGCTGTGGCCTGTTATCCCAAGAATGCGGGATGGGGTAGGGGAGGGGGGTGAGTAAGGGGGGGGGGGGGAGACTGACAGCTGTGCGGTACAGTCCAGACTCAGATGTACAGAATGCAAATACAGTGTAATGGAATCTTGTTCCCACTCAGTTCTCATAAGAGAGAGAGGTCCTCCGCTCCCTGGGCCCGGGACCGCTGGCGGGAGGCTACACCCCTCCGCCTGTTTTCCTCAGACACAGCGGCCCGTTTCTCAGAAATAAAGGACCCAACGGGGGGGGTTAAAATGAGAGAAAGAAGCCCCATTAAAGCCATGAGGTATGACCTGCTGGAATGCTTCGTAAACGTGCGCGAGCGGCAAGCGTTCACGTGATTCCCACTTTTTACGACAAACAACTGTTTTCTTTTTCGTTTTTTTAAATTCTCTTTCCTTTGTCTTGTCTATAAAGTGTTGCCGCTGGGCCAGTCTCCGGCGTTCGCCGGTTTAAAAGCACGTTTATTAGACGTAATTAGGGATAATCGTCGGGTAGGGCTGGACCTACGAGCACGGCCTGTATGTCATCGCCGGTTATGAAGATGAAATTTAATAGCGCGTTTCCGCGGTTACCAGGTCTGGCGGAGCGTGTGCTGCTAGCAGCTACAGCCCTGCAGGCAGCGGTAGCGCCGCCGACTGGAGCGGAGAGAGGGAACGCGAGGCCTCTCTGATCTGTCCCCTGTACAGGACTGCTGGGAAAGGTGTCCGAGGGGCGGGGGCACGTGTGATTAAAAGTGGGAGGTCCTGCGATCACCCGTGTACATGGGGGGCGACCGGGGGGGGGGGGCGTTTACGTTTCCTGTGAGGGGAAGGTATTGGTGTGCCACAACGTACAGGAGACACGCTGTCATTAGAGATGTAGTTTGTATAAAACCAAACCACCGGCTAAATCAGCCATGAAATACTAGACTGCAGCAGTAAAAGCAGAGCATCTGCAAGAAACTGGAAACAGATGAGACCGTATGCAGCGAAGGAGTCTTTTTTTTCCTCTCTCTTTTTTTTTTCCTGTGAATTATTTGGTGGCTGGCCCAGTGTATGTAGGGGTAAGATGGTGTTTGCTGGCTGTGTCCGTGGAGGACGTCTTGGACAGAGGTGACCCTCTCTAAGGGACGTGAGACTGCACACGTACCTAAACTTTCTGCCTGCTGCTTTTAGAATAACATACTGCATGTTACCCTGCCAGCTTCTGCCCCTGCACCAAACCCCTGTTTACATTAGCCTGATGTATTTTTGTGGGGATAAGCCAAAGCGGTCCATATGAATTTTTTTTGCCTTGCGCTATGAACCATACAGCGTTGATGTGTCTGGTCATGTGGAGAGAAATTAAAAAGGTGTGTACCTGAATAGAAAAATTACCTTCAGTTTTCCCTGTAGTGTGTGTGTGTGTGTTTTTGTAGGTGTGTGTGTGTTTGTATGTGCATGGTGAGTGTGTGTGTGTGTGTGTGTGTGTGTATGTGCATGTGTATATGTGTGCTTGTAGGTGCGTGATGTGTGTGTGTGTGTTTTTGTAGGTGTGTGTGTGTTTGTATGTGCATGTGTATATGTGTGCTTGTAGGTGCGTGATGGGGGTTGTGTGTGTGTGTGTGTGTGTGTGTGTGTGAGTAGAACCCAGTGTTATCATCGCGCTGCCTTGCCAAGATCAAAAAGAAAAAGGTGTACCTGACAAGAGCGTCTTCAATAAATCATTCTGTCTGCTGCTCCCCTCTGCCTCTCTGCGAGGAGCGTGACTCCCAGCGCATTCTGTTTGCCCAAGAAAATATATCGACAGGGCACTAGATTCTCAACACGGCCCAAGATTAAGTTTCAAAGTTAAGCAATGGGAAAATCAATGGCTTCCTCTTTTAATTCGTGTGAGAGCCGGCCGCTGTAAAAAAGCGGGGATGGAGGGAGATGGAGGGAGATGGAGCGTTTTAGAGCGCGTCTGTCCGGAGACGGGCCGGGGGGGGGGGCGGGGGTGTCCCTTTTAAACTTTCACTTCAATCAGCAGAAGCGGCAGAAATCATTATCGGGAGTGGGACGTCTTGAGAGAGACCCTCGGAAACAAACACAATGGCAGCGCTCGGATAGCCGGGGTAGACCGACCCCCTGTTCGTTAGCGAGCGCTCCGCTCACCGATTTTAAGACGTAAAACTGATGTGCTGTTTGGTAAATACCTTATTTTTTTATTCTCCACAAACTCTTGGAGTCAGCATGTTTTTTTTCTTTCTTTTAAAAATGTGACTGTTGACTTTCCCTTTTTTAAGTACTACCTATAAACCGAGCCAATAAAAACAGGTATTAGCCTAAACAGATGTATAATTTCTATCTGGCCATTATGTTTTCTTTTTTTTTTTTTTTTTTTAATCGTGGGGAGTCGCGCACACTTTCACACACACGGCTTGTAAATCTGTCCGTTTCCAGCGCGACCGGTCCAGACCTCCCTCTCCTCCTCCTCCACCCTCCTGCTCGCGGGGGTGTGCGTCTGTGCTGTCTTACGGGGGGGGAACACAAATCTCCTTTATTTTTTTAAACTCTTACCGGGCCCAGAACTACGTGCCACCGCATTAAGTCCTGGAAAAATGCCTTTTGCGGTACGGGAACGAGTCGCGTCCCCCGAACACCCATGATGCTTGGCGGCCTCCACGGGGCTGGACCGCTCCGCTTGGAACGGACCGGAGGAGGAGGCGGAGAGAGAGAGAGAGAGAGAGAGGGAGGGAGAGAGCGAGAGCGAGCGAGGGCTCCTTTGAGCGATGTCTCCTGCCTCCTGGACCACAGGGAAGCAGGCGGTCAGAGTTAGGGACCGGGGCAAAATTCCGTCGCTCCTCTGAAAAGCGGCGGAGCGGTTGGCACGGGGAGTTTGGGTCTGAGTGAGCCTGCGGTCGAGGTTTCAGGCCCTGTCCATGCCGCATGGCTGAAGGCTGCTCATCGCTCGTCTGTCTCGTCTCTCACAATGCGCCGTGTGCTTTTCAATTAATTTGAAACCCCTTTTTATGAATGGTTCAATACCGAATTCATTAAAGTGGCTTTTTTTTTTTTTTTGTTAGATTCCTTTTTTTTTCTGTCCTCTTCTAAACTGAAGCTGGTTAAAGCACTTGCGCAAGGCACAAAAAAATGATTAGAAGGGGAAATAAAAAATAAAAAAATGTAATTAGTCTTACATTTAAAGGAGGTTCAGGTTGTGGCATTGGCTGAGGCTGCTTTTGTTAAAAAAAAAAACCCAACTGTTTGATGGGCACGTTCCTTGATTCACTCATTTCTTGGTGGGGGGGGTAGTGGGGGAAGATTAGGGAAGGTAATTGGCGGTGTGGTCTCTCATCATTAAAGGAAAGCGAAGCGTGGGGTCCGCTCTCCCGCTCCTGTCTCCCGTCTGCTCTGTGCCTGAGGACAGGAGCACTCACAGTGCCAGTGAGGACCGGCTGCAGAGGCAGGAACAGGCCACAGCAGAGCGGGGAAACTGTGCCTGTGGCCCCTGCTCTCTGTTCCTCTGTGTGCTCTGCCTGTGGCCCCTGCTCTCTGTTCCTCTGTGTGCTCTGCCTGTGGCCCTCCTCTCTGTTCCTCTGTGGCGCAGACTGTCTGAGCGTGTCTCTGCTTCCCGGTAATTAGAGCCTCTGTCTTACAGGCAGCGTGTGTCCCCTCTGGTCACCTGCCCAGGTCTGGAGCAAAGGAACAGCAGTCTGCCCCCTTAATCCTGATTTACTGTGCTGACACACACACACACTCACACACACACACACACACAATTGCACGAAACACACACACACACACGTGAACGCCTGGTACACGCATAAATGAACTGAAATATATATATTTTTAAAAACCAGATGCACCACAAGTACAGTACATACACTCCCTTGCTTACACACATGCACACAGAGTGCATATAGCGAAAGCAACACTTGTGGCATGTGAATAAGGCAGATAATGCACGCTTGAGAGAGAGGAGGACAGACAGACAGACGGAGAGAGAGAGGAGGACAGACAGACAGGGACAGACAGACGGAGAGAGAGCGAGAGAGAGGCTACAGAAGGAAGCGTGCAGCACAAAGCAAAGAGCTGCTCTCGGATGCGAATCAGATTGGGGGGGTGGAGGGGGGGCGAAAGCCTCTGATTGGTTGGAAACATGTCAGGCGTCGACGAGTTTTGCTGTTCTACACCTAGGGCACAGCCACAGTCCAGAAGTATTGATTCCTCGCTTGTAGGAAGGCAGGAGCTGCCATGTGGAGTGGACTGACCTTGGCACAGCCCAGACAAGTACTCCCAGGTCCCTTCAGCACCACTGAAGCCCAGAGGACAAGACAACAACAACAAAAAAAACAACAAAATAAAAATAAAATAAAAAAAACTGAAAAAACAACAGCAACATCACCAGAAAGCGAATGCCTGCGTCCGTATGGCAGTAGAGCAGAGGGGGGAGCGTGCAGCTGAGCTGTGTCCACCTCTCCAGAGCGCACGCTGGGGAGCGGGAGGACGGGAGAGACCGGATATCACTGTTAGGAATGACAGTGGCTTCACTTCCTGTGCACTCCTGAGGCCCAAATCGCATTCTTTTGTTTTTATTTATTTATTTTTTTTCAGTGGGGAGAGAAAGAGAGAGAGAGGGAGAAGAGCGCTGAATATTTTTCGCGGCCACTGAAACGTGTTCTCCCGGAAGCGCAGGTGCATTGTTTTTGTGTTTTGCGCACACCTGTACGACAGATAAAGAGTCTGCTCACCTGCGGTAATTCAGGGAGATTTGTTCCATGGCGTAACAGCAGTGGAGACAGACACGGGTACTCTGGACACAAAGGGAGTGCTCTGCAGCTTAATTTAATACCTTCTCTTCAGTGCTCAAAATTTTTCTTCTACGTCAAGTATGCACTGACACACTGCAAAATATCAACACTGTGTAAATATGTTTCTGCCTCTGCTTTTTGGACGGGATGTATACAGCGTACACGCATCTGCACAACGTGCAGCTCGCTGCCTTTTGCAGGGGTTAACCTCCGCGCTGAAATGTTAACCTAATATGTGCGGGTTTAAGTGGATAATCACCCCTCGAAAAACAAAATTGTGTAAACATGACAATCGCTGTGCATTAGGTCGGCCGTGAGCGTGCACAGACCTGTCAATTATGCATGAGGGCCAGTATAAATAGTTAAAAAGGGTGCATTATTGAATATTGAGTAATGGTGAGGGATGGTTATGCTGATCCGCTGCAGAGCAGGGCCCCTCCCCAGCCGCTGTGCAGGCCGGCGGGAAGAGCAGCTCTCTGAGCCTGGCCACGCTCGTACGCCACGCTTCACCCTTTCACACCGTCCGCCCCTTTAACAAACACGCTGCACATTGTTTATGCATGTTTGTGTTTGTGTGCTTGTGTGAGAGTGTGTGTGTGAGAGAGGGAGAGACTGTGTGTGTCTGTGTATGTGTGGTGTTTGTGTGAGAGGGAGAGACTGTGTGTCTGTGTGTGTGTGTGTGTGTGCGTGTGTGTGTGTATGTGTGTGTGTGTGTGTGTGTGTGTGAGAGGGAGAGACTGTGTGTCTGTGTGTGTGTGTGTGTGTGCTTGTGTGTGAGAGTGTGTGTGTATGTGTGTGTGTGAGAGGGAGAGACTGTGTGTGTCTGTGTATGTGTGGTGTGTTTGTGTGGGTGTTTGTGTGGGTATTTTTAATTTTATTTTGGCGTAGAGAAAAATGAGTTTCGTTGTACTGTTTAGCCTGTCACTAATGGGTACGCTTGCAAAAGCATCCTGAAACTGGAGCACATGCACATTTTGTGTGTAGCGGCTACTCAGTAGTGACATGTTTAATCCTTAATTACACGCTTCTTCTGTACCTTTACTAAAGATAGAGATCAGAAATGGGTGAATGAATAGATCAAATGTAGTGAAATACGTACATATAAACTCCCTTGAATGCGAGTGTCTGCTCGGCTAATTATTTCATTCAGAACAGGGAGAAAAGGAGCATTATTATAGCATGTGGTTAATTGGTTTTGTGTTGTCTCCTGCCACACAATGCCATAGGCTGTGACCTCCTAGACATCACTCTGTGTTCTGTTCAAACACGGTTAATAACGACCTTTATTTGAAAAAACTGAGTGAAAGAAGTGCGTGTTTATCCCTGAGATAAACCGTTATGGTTTCAGTGTCGGTGTTTAGGCTCATGAAAGGCCTGCATGTCTCCCCCTGCCGTGGCTGGTGTAATTCGCGCGTTAATCTCGTCGTTTGGATGTAAATGGGATGAGAACGCGCGCGATTCTGTGGCTGCAGGCAGAAGCCTTTGGTACTGAGGAAAGAGGGGGGCCTTTGATCGGGAGTCTGACGCACCTGATTTCGGTCACCCCCCCCCCCCCCCACCCACCCACCCCACCCCACGCTGAAGGGCGCCTTACCTCTCGATGAGCTCTCATCCTCCTCTTTGGATGTTTTTATTTTTTATTTTTTCACGCTAGGCCCTGAAAATGCGCCTAATGGCATGTGCTTTGACTGCTTTCTCTCTCTCTCTCTCTCTCTCTCTCTTCACGCAGTAGGTTATGAAGTGCCGCACATTGGCTGCATCAGTATTTAACTGAACGCATCGTCTGATTCCTGGAAGAACAACAGACTGTTTCTCCCTGTAATTTATGAAAGCGGTTTTTAAAATTTTTTTGGAACGATACAGACGCTGTTGATTTAGTTCTTTTAGCTGTTTCTTCTTTTTAAAGATTTGTGTTATTATTATTTTGCAGGGGGGGAGGATGTTGCCTTGCCAATTTTCACTCGCTCTCTCCTCAGTGACATATTGCTTAGCAGAAGCGCTGGCCAATAATATACCTGGATTTCGGCCAATCGAGAGCTGATGATTATGAGTAACATACTGCCTGCAACCAAGCCCTGACCCGGGGAGGGGTGATGTTCAGGGCTGAGGCGATGCTGTTGTAGCTGCTGAGTTCTCAGTGTTCCCGTGGGGGGGGGGGGGGTAGAACGAGGGCTCACTTGCATCTCTAAGAGGTATGCCAATTTAACGTCACCCCCCCCCCCCCCGCGCTGATCTGGGACCCGTCCCTCAGAGCAAGAACCTAAACCCTTAATGAGCGAAAAAGGTGCTGCCAGTGGAAAATGTGCGGAGGGTACTTTGGTAGCAGCGTATTGAACGGGGAATATGATAATCAGACTGTATCTTAATATCTTGCCGATGCATTGGCTTGTCTTTTAGAGTGACCAGTCCACTCAAAAAAAAAAAAAGAACAGTATATCTTCTATCAAACAATTTTACATGACTTCTCTGTCAAGACGTCTCTACAATAGACAGCCAAACTGTTCACTCATTGAGGTGAATCTCGTCTTTGTTTCTCTTTCCCCTCTGAGAATATAGGCTTAAATCCAACCGGTTTGCTCATCTCAAGACTATAAAGTCCCCAGTTTGTTTAACTGCATTTTGTTCGAATATTTTTGGGAAACACAATATTTTAGATGTTAGAGAACCCTTAACAAAGCATTCTAAACCAACTTAACCGAGCCTCGGATTTATCCTGTAATCAGTTCGCGTTGCGATTGCGAGTGACATGCTACGGTAATGTATGCGTGAACGTGTGACATCATTTCCCCTGCTCTCTGTAGATTCAGCAGTGCCGTGTCTTTGCATGGGTGAAAGTGGAGGAGGGTGTGCGGTGTGATCAGGCCGGGAGAGGTGCGGTGAGCCTGTGCGGTGTGGTCAGGCCGGGAGAGGTGCGGTGTGGTCAGGCCGGGAGAGGTGCGGTGAGCCAGCGCGAGCGGGAGCTCTCTCTTCCCGGAGTCGTAAACAGGGCGGTGACGGGCGGAGTTTGATGTGCCCGGAGTTCATGGGGACCGGAGAGGCTTATCGGGGGGGTCCTGGAGGAGCTTGTCGGGGGGGGGGGGGGGGGGGGGTCCTGGAGGAGCTTAGCTCAGCATTGTCAACGCCGCACCATCACTCAGGAGATTAGAGTGCGAGTGCTTTAAAGACACAGCGCCACTCAGACCCAGCCGGGGGGAGAGCAGCGCCCCCCCCCCCCTCTTACAGCCTGCCCCCCCCCCGTCTCACTGCCAGAGACAGCAGCCCCCCCCCCGTCTTACAGCCTGCCCCCCCCATCTCACAGCCAAAGAGAGCAGCGCCCCCCATCTTACAGCCAGAGAGAGCCCTCCCCCCCATCTCACTGCCAGAGACAGCAGCCCCCCCATCTTACAGCCTGCCCCCCCCCATCTTACAGCCAGAGAGAGCCCCCCCCATCTCACAGCCGAAGAGCAAAGAGAGTCCCCCCCCGATCACTGATCACTGATCGATGTGCTCAAAAATATTATTATACTATACACACACGTATATACACATGTATATATATATACACACACACATATATACACACGCACAGACACCCACACACACGCACACGCACACACACACACACACGCACACAGAACCAGGAAAATGATCTTCATGGGCATCTGAAAGGTGCTTTATCCCATTCATGTATAAACATGGACATATATTATTATCCTACCTTGTGTTCTTTAAAAATGCATATGTGAGTGCGGTTGTGGAGTGTTTGTGGAACTGTGTACGGTAGCGAGTGCACTTACCAGGCCGGCCTGAGGGGGGGGGGGGCGGCGACGCGCTCATGAAATATGGATGGCGGTGCTTGGAAGTTTCCGTGTGGCGCTGCGATGTTGTCATGACTCCTGTGTCTTCGGCGTGGTTTACTCACACCGTCAGAGCGGTGCGTCGTCCCGCTGGCGTCGTGCGCTTCCGCCGCTGCATTATGGGTAAGGATTTACCGCCGGCCCGCGAACCCGGGGCCGCTCGGCGCGCTGACCAGTCTCGAGCCGCGAAGGCCAATCAGCCAATCGGCGGGCGCCGTGGGCCCGGCCCCTGTGCCCCGAGGAGACCCCGTCCACGCGGTGATGGCGGCCGTGCGGGGGGGGCGGGGGGGCGCAGGAGGGGGCGGGGGGTTTAGGGGGA